>NC_064645.1:464008586-464311616 GCF_023864345.2 Schistocerca serialis cubense | reverse complement strand
TATCCCTGAACATTGACCATTCCTCTTCGGACACACTGTATACTTATTTATTTATTGTTTATTTACCCCGACTGAATAAATTAAAAAACATTTACAGGAACAATAATAACATTTTCTGAACCTTTTTCTCTCTGACACTTCCACATAAGAAAGGAAAGAAAAGATTTTTATCGCTTACTACGTTTTAGCTGTTCATTCAGTAACACTTCAGCATCAGGCATAACATTTTAGTTCATTGCTTCTTTACTACTGACTCCATTCTCAAATCATTCTATTCGCATATACCAATGAATGTACCTGCTAAATTATAAGAATGTATGACCCATAGTTCAGAAGATATGACGTCATATACTTTGAGATGCGTGAAAAGTTAGCTTCTCTTAAAAGGGAGCGTAAATTTCACAGACTGCAGTCATTCAGAGTGTGATAATAAGAACAACTGGCGACTTCCAACAAATCCTACTCAATCGATTTTATAAATGAGAGTCCGATTCTTTAAAGAACCGAGGGGGTGGCGGGAGAGAGGATTGATGTTTACTGGTTTGGTAACGACCGAACGACCAAGCGACAAAGGTAGCTACACGAGAGACTTCTTTCGGCCCACGACGTTAACAGGGCAAGCTATCTATAATTGGCAACGATTAAAAGCTTTAGTGTCGATGCCTAACATAAAATTCACCTCAAGTTTCTACCCTCATTCATGTAGAGGTATAGTCTCGTGAAATCAGGAAAGTACTTCTGGAACACGGTGTACCTTAATCCAGTACAGTAAATGCAGACCAAGTCGTCGCTTGTGAAGCTGTTCTTTGTTGCGTGGTGACGTTGGGAAGTATTATAACCGTTCAGTTAGCATGCATTACATACGAACTGCACTGGCAGAATGTTACAGGAGCCAGGCACTCTCATTTAACAGGAAGGAAGGGAAAAAATGAGTGGGCGGGTGTGGAGGGGGGGGGGGGGGTAGAGGGGGCGTGCCCGCAGCAGAAACACGGCCCAGTAACGACGTCGTTAGGAATCGCAGTGCTGGTGCGGGCCGCCGAATTACATTAATTAATCGGAATGAGAACTGCTCTGTGCTCTGCGGAACAAGTGCGCGCTAATGAATTCGAGAAGACCGCGGCGCAGGCGTACCAACCGTCTTGGCTGCCGCTGTCGCCGGACCGATGGCGTTGTTTCTAATGTACCCACGGCAAGGTGTAATATTGGACAAAGTGAATCTCACAACAAGATCTTCTTTTGTTTACGGCATAGCACACACTCAAGCCCACATAAGTAGTCTCTCAAATAGGCAAATCTTCTGGATGTACTAATTGTTGCGACATTGTCCAGGGTTGCAGGTCCAGAGTATCAGAAGATGAATATTATCACCGTAAAGATTTGAATTACAAACGAAAGCCTTACGTCATCTTTTGTTACTATTATTAGTCTCCTGCACAAATAAAAACATGTTAATTTTCTTTTACTTGACATATATGGTCACAACCTTTTTTTGATATCAGACTACTAGTATCGCTCTATAATGACCATCTTCAGATCCGTTTTATAAAAACATGTCCTAATATACTGGAACCATGGCAGCAGTATATCACGTCATGTTTTTATAAAACGGATCTGAAGATTTTCATTATAGACCGATACCGGTATTTTGATGATAAAAAAATTTGTGACCATAGTCGTGAAGTGAAGGAAATTTATTCTATGTCCGGGTCACTGTTCAGTTCAAGACCATGACGCAGCTTTTAGGAACATGCTTCTGATTTTTTGATGCTCTTCAACATAGCCATAACCAGTGTTCCCTCCACACCACAATGACGTGACAAAAGACGTGGGATAGCGATATATACGTATCCACGTGACGGCGGTATTGCGTTCACAAGGTATAAAAGGGGGAGGGGGAAGTCCCTTCCTGCTGAAACAGTCGTCTGTACGCGGTAATTTAGGTTTCCAACGTGAATATGGCCGCACGACGGTAATTCATAAATTTACGGACTGTGTACAAGGAATGGTGTTGGAGATAGACGTAGAGATAGAAGCATGGGACATTCTGGTTCGGAAACCGTTACGAAATTCATTGTTCCGAGATCCGCAGTATCAAGAGTGTGCCGAGAACACCAGATTTCAAGATTTCAGGCATTACCTCTCACCATGGACAACGCAGTGGTCGATGGCCTTCACTTAACGACCGAGAGCAGCGGCGTTTGCGTAGAGTTGTCAGTGCTGTCAGACAAACAACACTGCGTGAAATAACCACAGAAATGAATGTGGAATGTACGACGAACGTATCCACAGTACGACGAAATTTCATGTTAATTGGCTGTGGTAGCAGACGACCGACGTGAATGCCTCTGTTAAAAGCACGATATCACCTGCAGTACCTGTCCAGGGCTCGTGGCCATATCGGTTGAATCCTATGACTGGAAAACCGTCGCCTGGCCAGATGACGCCAGGTTTCAGTTGGAAGAGCAGATGGTAGGGTTCGAGTGTGGCGTAGACCCCACGAAACTATGGATCCACGTTGTCAACAAAGCACTGTGCAAGCTGATAGTGGCTACGTAATCGTGTAAGCTGTGTTTACAAGCAGTGGACTGGGCCCTCAGCTCCAACTGAAGCGATCATTGACTGGAGAGATTTATGTTCGAGAACGTAAAGACCACTTGCAGTCATTCATGATCTTCATGTTCCCAAACATGTCACAGGGCCACAACCGTTGGTGATTGGTTTGAAGAACATTCTGGACAGTTCGAGCGAATGATTTGGCCATCAGTACAGCTCGACATGAGTCCCAACGAACATTTATTGTACATAATCGAGAGATCAGTTCGTGCACAAAATCCTGCACCCGCAACGCTTACGCAGTTATGGACTCTATAGAGGCAGCATGGCTCAATATTTCTGCAGGGGACTTCCAACGACTTGTTGAGTAAGTGCCACGTCATTTTACAGCCCTAACCTGGGCAAAAGGAGGTCCCACACGATATTATGAGGTATCCTATGACTTTTGTTACCTCAATGTATTACTCAGGAATGAAATTGCAGACCCCACCACCTGTCACTATGGTTCCGTAACTGTCCTCCCTACATCTACAGCTACATCTGCTGTATTACTCTGCAATTCACACGTAAGTGCCGCGCAGCAGACTGATCGAACCACCTTCAGGCTATTTCTCTACCGATCCACTTTCGAACAGTAGTAGGGAAAAACAGACGCTTCAAACACTCCGTGCGAAGTCTGATTGATCTTATTTTACTATGACAATCAGTTCTTCCTATGTACATGGGTGTGAACAAAATATTTTCGGATTCTGAGGAGAAAACTGGTGCCCGAAATTCCGACAAAAGATTTTGCCGCAACGAAAAACGCCAGTGATTTAATGATTACACCTCAATTCGTATTTTATATCCGTGAAACTCAGTCCCCTACTTCCCGGTAATACAAAACGAGCTGTCCTTTTTGAACTTTTTCGATGCCCTCCGTCTATACTTGTACGGGTCGCACAACGTGCAGCAGTACTCCAGAAGACTACGAACAAGCGGAGTGTGGGCAGTCTCTTTGGTAGACCGTTGCAATCTTTGGTTCGTGTTCCCAGATTCAAGCTATTCGTAATTGTAATCCATAAGTAGTTAGCTGAATTGGCTGACCTTTTATAATTAGTCGGGTAAACGTAATTTATCGGCGTACATGTGGTACTCATGTGGATGATCTCACACTTATAATTGTTTAGAGTCAATTGCCAATTTTGCGTCCTACAAATATCTCGTCTAAATCAATTTGCTATTGGTTTTGATCTTCTCATAACATTTCGAGAAGACAAATGAGAGCATCACTTGCAGACAGTCCGTAGGTACCGATCTTTCGTCGAGAGAACGACGGGTGTATATGGCTGGTAAGTGTGGAGCTATTACATCAGTGTCCTCTGAAAGGACTTTGTAGACTTAGAGAAAGCTTTTGACAATGTTGATTGGAATACTCTCTTTCCAATTCTGAAGGTGGCAGGGGTCAAATACAGGGGGCGAGATGCTATTTACAATTTGTACAGAAAGCAGACGGCACTTATAAGAGTCGAGGGGTATGAAAGGGAAGCAGTGGTTGGGAAGGGAGTGACACAGGGCTGTAGCCTATCCCCGATGTTATTCAATCTGTATATTGAGCAAACAATAAAGGAAACAAAAGAAAAGTTCGGAGTAGGTATTAAAATCTATGGAGAAGACATAAAAACCTTGAGGTTCGCCGATAACATTGTAATTCTGTCAGAGACAGCAAACGACTTGGAAGAGCAGTTGAACGGAATGGACGGTGTCTTGAAAGGAGGGTATAAGATGAACATCAACAAAGGCAAAACGAGGATAATGGAATGTAGTCGAATTAAGTCGGGAGATGCTGAGGGAATTAGATTAGGAAATGAGACACTAAAAGTAGTAAAGGAGTTTTGCTATTTGGGGAGAAAAATAACTAATGATGGTCGAAGAAGAGAGGATATAAAATGTAGACTGGCAATGGCAAGGAAAGCGTTTCTGAAGAAGAAAAATTTGTTAACATCGAGTATGGATTTAGATGTCAGGAAGTCGTTTCTAAAAGTATTTGGATGGAGTGTAGCCATGTATTGAAGTGAAACATGGGCGATAAATAGTTTAGACAAGAGGAGAATAGAAGTTTTCGAAATGTGGTGCTACAGAAGAATGCTGAAGATTGGATGGGTAGATCACATAACTAATGAGGAGGTATTGAATAGAATTGGGGAGAAGAGGAGCTTGTGGCACAACTTGACTAGAAGAAGGGATCGGTTGGTAGGACATGTTCTGAGACATCGAGGGATCACCAATTTAGTATTGGAGGGCAGCGTGGAGGGTAAAAATTGTAGAGGGAGAGCAAGAGATGAATACCCTAACCATATTCAGAAGGATGTAGGCTGCAGTAGGTACTGGGAGATGAAGAAGGTTGCACAGGATAGAGTAGCAAGGAGAACTGCATCAAACCAGTCTCAGGACTGAAGACCACAACAACAACGTGAAAGGAAACTAAATGGTGTACAGTTTAGTGCTTAATAATTGCCTTTATTATGCGATTTAAGCAGCCTCGCTATATCAAGGATTTCGACTTGTACATTTCTCAGTTTTGCAGATGTTGTGGATTCGAATTCTCGTATACTTACTCTGTTTGTTTTGGTGACGGAATTTCGGAAAACCGTGCTTAGTAACTCCACTTCAGTTGCTCTTTCGTTGGTAATATTAGCATTGCTACTATGCAGTGAAGGTAGTGATTGCTTCCTGTTGTTTGTGTATTTCACATACGACTAGAATCTCTTTGGAGTTTCCTCAAGATTTCGACATACAACTTTATTGTGTAAGCCATTAAACCCATCTCTCATAGATGTTCGCACTAAATTTCTAGATACTGTGAAACATCGACGATTTTAAAAGTTTTACGTTCCTTTAAATTCGACATCCGTTTTTCTTTGCTTCCACACTACTGTACCACGTTGTATCAGTTTAGTCTCTCAATCATTTATTTGTTATAAATCTATAAGTTGCCGCAGATATTATTTTTTTAAGTTTCAGTCACAGTCATGTAGTTAGTTCGGATACATTCGATACTGCCTCTTCAGAAGGCGTCAAGGGAACATTTTTATGCTTTTTAATAGATATATTTTTATTTTTGGTGGATTCGGTTGCTATGGTATTCAGTCTCGCTACAACGACCTTGTGGTCACTAATCCCTTTATGTGTCATGATGCTCCCCATTTGCTCAGGATTATATGCTACTAACAGATCAAATCCATTTTCACAACCATTTACAATTCGAGTGCACCCTGAACTAATTGCCCATAGTAATTATGAGAGAATTTATTTAGTACATTTTGTGCTATGTTTTATTCCTCCCACCGACTTTAAACATGCATTTTTGGCTACAATTCGAGAAAAGGTTATAACACTATTTTGTTATAAGTTATACGCCACTCTTCCCTAACTACCGAACAATACGTCCTGTCACAGTAAAAGCCATGTGTAATACTAACTTGCTGCGAAACAAGCTAATGTTACCCTCTGAGAGGGTTAGGGAATTTTGAGCCCGTGTGTAACTAACGGATAAAGGTATCGGACTGTAATATTGAAGATATTGCAATTAATAGAAAACTAAACAGGTTTTAAATTTGGCGTTAATGAAAGTAGTAAAATTCTTATACGAATGAAACAATAAACGCTCGCCAGCCCAATTAGGTACATTAATTTTGAAATATATGCTTGAAAAAATTGAATGTTAGTTATTGAGGGTAATTTCGTTAATATACCCCTTTGCATAGCACACAGGATAGAAGCGGGCACAGGGCACTATAAGATGTGGGTGGCAGCAGTTACCAGTAATGAACAAATCACCAATCGTAGAAAGCAAAAATTGTACCAAACTTATGGTAATAACAGTTACACTCAAATCATTACCTGAACCAATATTGAATTGTTAATGCAAGAAGTGCAGGACTAAAGATGGACCTGAGGGGCCACTGCCCTAAACGGCATGTAAAAACGACAAATAAAGATAAATGATACTGCATTACCACTGTACATATCCCTCTGCTTATATCTGTTTTCCGTAACAGCAATAATATTCCAGTTATATTTCTAATATGAGAAGTATATGGTGGGGACCCATAAACTGGCATAGTATCACTCGTCAAACTCATTGATTATTTCAGTAGCAAAATTTAATTTGAACGAAGTCACTTTTTAACTTCACTTGGGCGAGTTTGTATTTCAATTTTCAAGGAAAATTATTCAACATTGAGCTGAATTAACTTAAAAAAATCATTTATGATAATAAGCAACGCTAATTATGTTTCAAACGAGTTTAACTTATTTGCCTTTTTCATCACCTGTGAAGAAGGTATTTTAGACTGTAACACATACACAATCTGGCACAGTACTTTTGCAAAAAGATACTTTGCAATAAGCTAAGAGTACTTTAGCAAAATTCTAACTAACTTCAGTTTTGTTGATCTCTGCACATTTGACACACATAAATAAATCACTAGTTCATTTGAAACAGGATACTCGGTTTTATAAACACTTAGGCGGGGACCCTACATAGGTTCATGATTAGAATAGAAAATACGCTACCAAACACAGATTTATAGCACTTGGATTATTATTAAAATCGCTAACACAAATTAACTGGTCCATGCTCTGTGACATGTCCGTATGCATGAAGGTGGTGGAGCAGTGGCGAAGTTGTGGTGGCATGCGACGTGCGGCCTAACTGTACTCACGGTTCTTCATGTTCGAATGATCTGTAAAATTTATTCTTTGCGACGGTTATTCAACTTATTAGAGCTATTCCTTATTGCCGAGAGTACCAAGCCAGATCCACATCTGAAGCAAAATCCCATGCAAAGCTGCCCCCAATTCCCTTGGCACCGTCGGTGTGCACCGTGCAACGGCTAACCACTGACTGCGTACCGGTTACACGAAGCAGTCACCCAGTTCGACCGCCAAAACCAGCTTTTTCATCGCGCCATGCCACTTCCGTTGTGGAGGAACTTCACTACTTCTTTTACATTTGACAATAAAAGTGTCCTAAGCATGAACCAGCTTCCAATACACATTATAAACTTATACATATTATAAAATTTCATTTTCTAAATTACCATTTATCTTTTTCCATATATATATAACAAACTTTAAATTTCCTGTCACAAATCTATGACCTTAACTAACAAGGAATAAACACTTCATAATTACAGACACAAGTTACATAATATAAACCTACTTCTAATCGATATAGGTGTTACACGATTGATCTGTATACAGTCGTATGACTGTGTCATGTATTTTAAATGAGGCTTAAGTTGTCTTGGAAGCAACTACGTCATTTGGATCGGTGACTAAGTAAAAGGATCCAATTATTAATTTACTCCTTTTGTCAAGTTTAACATTTACGCATATTAACTCTGAGGAGTTAGTATGAGATCGACAGGAAGTGCAAAATGGCTAAGCAGGGATGGCTACAGGACAAATGTAAGGATGCAGAGGCTTATCTCACTAGGAGTAAGATAGATACTGCCTACAGGAAAATTAAAGAGACCTTTGGAGAAAAGAGAACCACTTGTATGAATATCAAGAGCTCAGATGGAAACCCAGTTCTAAGCAAAGAAGGGAAAGCAGAAAGGTTGACGAAGTATGTAGAGGGTCTATACAAGGGCGATGAATTTGAGGACAATATTATGGAAATGGAAGAGGATGTAGATGAAGATGAAATAGGAGGTACGATACTGCGTGAAGAGTTTGACACAGCACTGAAAGACCTGAGTCTAAGCAAGGCCACAGGAGTAGATAACATTCCATTGGAACTACTGACAGCCTTGGGAGAGCCAGTCCTGACAAAACTCTACCATCTGGTGAGCAAGATGTATGAGACAGGCGAAATACCCTCAGACTTCAAGAAGAATATAATAATTCCAATCCCAAAGAAAGCAGGTGTTGACAGATGTGAAAATTACCGAACTATCAGTTTAATAAGTCACTGCTGCAAAATATTAACGCGAATTCTTTAAAGACGAATGGAAAAACTAGTAGAAGCCGACCTCGGAGAAGATCAGTTTGGATTCCGTAGAAATATTGGAACACGTGGGGCAATACTGACCCTACGACTTATCTTGCAAGCTAGATTAAGGAAAGGCAAACCTACATTCCTAGCATTTGTAGACTTAGAGAAAGCTTTTGACAATGTTGACCGGAATACTCTCTTTCAGATTCTGAAGGTGGCGGGGGTAAAATATAGGGAACGAAAGGCTATTTACAATTTGTACAGAAACCAGATGGCAGTTATAAGAGTTGAGGGACATGAAAGGGAAGCAGTGGTTGGGAAGGGAGTGAGACAGGGTTGTAGCCTCTCCCCGATGTTGTTCAATCTGTATATTGAGCAAGCAGTGAAGGAAACAAAAGAAAAATTGGGAATAGGTATTAAAATCCATGGAGAAGAAATAAAAACTTTCAGGCTCGCCGATGACATTGTAATTCTGTCAGAGACAGCAAAGGACTTGGAAGAGCAGTTGAACGGAATGTATAGCGTCTTGAAAGGGGGATATAAGATGAACATTAACAAAAGCAAAACGAGGATAATGTAATGTAGTTGAATTAAGTCGGGAGATGCTGAGACACTCAAAGTAGTAAAGGATTTTTGCTATTTGGGGAGAAAAATAACTGATAATGGTCGAAGTAGAGAGGATATAAAATGTAGACTGGCAATGGTAAGGAAAGCGTTTCTGAAGAAGAGAAATTTGTTAACATCGAGCATTGATTTAAGTGTCAGGAAGTCATTTCTCAAAGTATTTGTATGGAGTGTAGCCACGTATGGAAGTGAAACATGGACGATAAATAGTTTGGACAAGAAGAGAATAGAAGCTTTCGAAATTTGGTGCCACAGAAGAATGCAGAAGATTAGAAGCGTAGATCACGTAACTAATGAGGAGGTATTGAGTAGGATTGGGGATAAGAGAAGTTTGTGGCACAATTTGACTAGAAGAAGGGATCGATTGGTAGGACATGTTCTGAGGCATCAAGGGATCACCAATTTAGCACTGAAGGGCAGCGTGGAGGGTAAAAATCGTAGAGGGAGACCATGAGATGAATACACCAAGCAGATTCAGAAGGATGTAGGTTGCAGTAGGTACTGGGAGATGAAGAAGCTTGCACAGGATAGAGTAGCATGGAAAGCTGCATCAAACCAGTCTCAGGACTGAAGACCACAACAACAACAACTCTGAGGAACTGTCTACTTCAATTTCACTGCAAGATGAAACGGTTCTGATAGCAACAAACACTCCACCACCAGTTGTATCTAATACAGTACTTCAGAATATCATTAGGCCCTTTGTAAAAAGTTTGGCCCTCAATGAACATTTTAGAATGGTGGCTTGTGACATTATTATTGTACGGTCATCCAAATCATGTGTTACGAAGAGTAAGAACATCAAAATAAAATTCGGGGACCTTCATAGATTTCTTGATCCATCTGAATGGAAACACTGCTATATACAGGGCTATTACAAATGATTGAAGCGATTTTATAAATTCAATGTAGCTCCATTCATTGGCATATGGTCACTACACACTACAGTTACGTAGAAAAACTCATAAACTTTTGTTGGGCTGAAGCCGCACTTCAGGTTTCTGCCGCCAGAGCGCTCGGGAACGCAGTGAGACAAAATGGCGACAGGAGCCGAGTAAGCGTATGTCGTGCTTGAAATGCACTCACATCAGTCAGTCATAACAGTGCAACGACAAAAAATGGTTCAAATGGCTCTGAGCACTATGGGACTCAATATCTTAGGTCATAAGTCCCATAGAACTTAGAACTACTTAAACCTAACTAACCTAAGGACATCACACACACCCATGCCCGAGGCAGGATTCGAACCTGCGACCGTAGCAGTCCCGCGGTTCCGGACTGCAGCGCCAGAACCGCACGGCCACCACGGCCGGCAGTGCAACGACACTTCAGGACGAAGTTCAACAATGATCCACCAACTGCTAACTCCATTCGGCGATGGTATGCGCAGTTCAAAGCTTCTGGAAGCCTCTGTAAGGGGAAATCAACGGGTCGGCCTGCAGTGAGCGAAGAAACGGTTGAACGCGTGCGGGCAAGTTTCACGCGTAGCCCGCGGAAGTCGACGAATAAAGCAAGCAGGGAGCTAAACGTACCACAGCCGACGATTTGGAAAATCTTACGGAAAGGGCTAAAGCAGAAGCCTTACCGTTTACAATTGCTACAAGCCCTGACACCCGATGACAAAGTCAAACGCTTTGTATTTTCGGCGCGGTTGCAACAGCTCATGGAAGAGGATGCGTTCAGTGCGAAACTTGTTTTCAGTGATGAAGCAACATTTTTTCTTAATGATGAAGTGAACAGACACAATGTGCGAATCTGGGCGGTAGAGAATCCTCACGCATTCGTGCAGCAAATTCGCAATTCACCAAAAGTTAACGTGTTTTGTGCAATCTCACGGTTTAAAGTTTACGGCCCCTTTTCTTCCGCGAAAAAAACGTTACAGGACACGTTTATCTGGACATGCTGGAAAATTGGCTCATGACACAACTGGAGACCGACAGCGCCGACTTCATCTTTCAACAGGATGGTGCTCCACCGCACTTCCATCATGTCGTTCGGCATTTCTTAAACAGGAGATTGGAAATGGCCTCCACGCTCTCTCGACTTAACCCCATGCGATTTCTTTCTGTGGGGTTATGTGAAAGATTCAGTGTTTAAACCTCGTCTACCAAGAAACGTGCCACAACTGCGAGCTCGCTTCAACGATGCTTTCGAACTCATTGATGGGGACATACTGCGCGGAGTGTTGGAGGAACTTGATTATCGGCTTGATGTCTGCCGAATCACTAAAGGGGCACACATCGAACATTTGTGAATGCCTAAAAAAACTTTTTGAGTTTCTGTATGTGTGTACAAAGCATTGTGGAAATATCTGAAATAATAAAGTTATTGTAGAGCTGTGAAATCGCTTCAATCATTTGTAATAACCCTGTACATATACTAACAGGGTGAACAGTAATAAAATCGACACATTGTAGGGACGGATTCCTGACTGGAAGTAGAGGAAAAAATGTCCCATGAACATGCGACCGGAAATGTGGCGTTGCCACGCTAGATAGCACTGATGAGTGAAAGTCCCGTTGACCACATGTTCTTTGTTCCTTGTGTGTTGCAGACTGTATGATTAACGCAGCATACTGTAAACAGCAAAATAGGCCGGTATTCATGTTGGGGGAAAAAGCCGAGTTCGTGTACGACCAAGCAGGTGGAAACGATCGAGAGGCAGCACGGCTGTACCAAAACAAGTACCCTCACAGACACCAACCACATGACACAACATTTTAAGCCCTTTTTGGTCGTTTGTGGCTATGCTTCCTTCAGATCGACAAAAGTGCAGGGAGGCGTCGGACTTTGTGTGCACCAGATTTGGAGGACAGGGTTCTACAGGATATTGAGACGAACCACAGCACAATCTCCAGGCAAGCAATGTGATTGGTGCCTGTGAGGGCACTGGTTTTGGTGGAGCCGTGCTGCCTCTCGACCTTTTGCATCTGCGTGGTCGTGCATAAACATCATCTCTACTTTTTTCCCGACATGATTACCGGACCATACTGATGCTTACAGTAAGCTGCGTCTATCACACAGCACACAAGGTGTAAAGTGGCTTTAATTTCGCACTTTACAAGCTCTCTCTCTCTCTCTCTCTCTCTCTCTCTCTCTCTCTCTCTATTCGTTTAGTCGGTTCCGACTCTTCGTGATCCCATGAACCAAATCACGCCACTTTATCCTGTCTTGCACTTTCTCCAGTAGACCTTCCAGGTTGGAACACATTGCTTCTGTGATGCCATCGAACCATCTCATCTTCTGACGTCCTCTTCTTCTAGTTCCTTCAATCTTCCCCAGCATTAATGTTTTTTCCAGCGAGGCATGCCTTCGCATTGTGTGTCCAAAGTAGGTCAGCTTTTGTTTTAAGATTAGACCTTCCAGGGAGAAATCTGGTTTAATTTGCTCCAATATTGATCTGTTGGTTCTCTTTGCAGTCCATGGAACTCTAAGAAGTTTCTTCCAACACCACAATTCGAAGGAGTCAATTCTTCGCCGTTCAGCCTTTCTAATGGTCCAGGTCTCACATCCATACATCACAACTGGAAAGACCATAGCCATCACAATACGGATCTTTGTTGCTAGTGTTATATCTCTGGACCTTATAACCTTGTCAAGGTTTGACATCGCCTGTCTACCGAGCAACAGGCGTCTCCGGATTTCATGGCTGCAGTCACCGTCAGCAGAGATCTGGGAACCGAGATAACTGAATGTGGTCACTACCTCCATGGTTTCTCATGCTATATCCCACGAATTGGTAGGTGCAGTTACCATAATTTTCGTTTTCTTCACATTCAGCATAAGACCAGCCTTTTCATTTTCGTCTTTCACCTTCAGTAAGAGTGTTCTCAATTCTTCTTCACTTTCTGCCAACAGGATCGTATCATCCGCGTACCTGAGGTTGTTTACATTTATTCCAGCTATTTTATTTCCTGTTTCTTCTTCATCTAGCCTCGCATTCCTCATGACATGTTCTGCATACAGATTGAATAAGTACGGTGACAGTATGCAGCCTTGCCGGACTCCTTTCTGAATCTTTATCCATTTCGTTGTTCCATACATAGTTCTCACCGTGGCTTCTTGGTCAAGGTATAAACTCCGTATCAGATGAATGAGGTGATCTGGTACACCCACGTTTTTCAGTACGTTCCATAATTTGTTGTGATCGACGCAGTCAAAGGCTTTGGCGTAGTCAATAAAGCAGAGGTACACATCTTTCTGGAATTCTCTCGCTTTTTCCATAATCCACCGAATGTTGGCAATTTGATCTCTAGTTCCTCTTCCATTACAAGCACCCATCCACATACTTTGCGTGATCTACAAACACAATTAGGTATCATGTGACTGGTTGTACATCGTATATATGAATATATAAAGGAGACTGACATTGTCACGTACGACTTGTAAATAATTGTTAACGCTCATTGCATGAAAGGTGACGGAGTGTCTTTATTATAAAATAATGGGGTAATGAACGATTGCTTATCCTAGTAGAGGTTGGGACGCCAGTGGAGGCGAAATGGGAAGCAGAACTCAAGCTCTGGGTGGAAGGCCCGCACAGGTGTTGGTCCTGCTTAAACACAGGAAGTAGCTAGATGGACGTAGTGGCACCTTAGCTCTGGAGTACAATAGGGCGATGGGCGGCCGCTATTATACAAGGGCCGGAATGATAACCGGATAATACTTCCGAACTCTGCAAATTTTGGACGCAGGTGAGAGGAACGAAGAATTGCAACATCAGAAATCACGCAGGCTGGGTTATTTCCAAGGACTGTTACTCAGAAGCGTACCACTGTACGAGTACAGGTTTTTCCTCGCAAACTTTGCGTGCTGGCCGACAAAAGTCTAAAATATGGTTGTTCGGCGTTCGGAAGAATCTGTAGAGAGGGAGAATATTCCATGGTTTCGGGAATACGATTAGTTTTCGGAATTACGATGGTGGGGAGCTGAGTCTTTCTCGGAGGCCAGCGCTGGAAAGACGAGGTCTTCCGTTGCAAGCGCCCGTATGTGATGCTCACTCGATATCAGCTTTGTTGGTACACACGGACTTGCTGCCTTTGGCCGGCCGGAGTGGCCGTGCGGTTCTAGGCGCTACAGTCTGTAACCGTGCGACCGCTACGGTTGCAGGTTCGAATCCTGCCTCGGGCATGGATGTGTGTGATGTCCTTAGGTTAGTTAGGTTTAATTAGTTCTAAGTTCTAGGCGACTGATGACCTCAGAAGTTAAGTCGCGTAGTGCTCAGGGCCATTTGAACCATTTTTTGCTGTCTTTGTTCTTAGGAGAGTTTACTGTTATAAGGGTTAGGCACTGTACTGTTGCGAATCTATACGATTCTGGACTTCACCTCCGGGTTTGAAGTCGTCGTTGAGTACGCAGCTTTCAGTAATTGAGAACACTTCCTCTGCCTGTACCTACGTTGAGACATTATCTGAACTCCGTCCTTGTGGATGGGAGTTCGCGTTTTTTGTCTGTAGAACACAGAGGGGAGAAGACAGTATTAGAGTGTGTTGGTCAGAGAACCGCCTCCTGCCGTCCTAGTGTTTGAAAGAGTTTATCTGTGGGCAGAATTCTTCCATCATCGCAGACGAGTACGACAACCATCACTTCGAAGCACCAGACGCAGTACATATGGTGACATAGCAAATTTCTTCGGATTATAAGGGTATAAAAGCTAAACAGCTGTGATCACGTTAGTTTATTTCCACTGAGGTTCCACACCACTGTAGATCATCTTTGAAAGTAGTATATTCTTGTGTTTGGTACATAGATGATGTCAGTCATTTCGCGCTATTGAAATTAGGCCGCGCAGTCATAATAAGGGGCAGAGTTCTGCAATTGATTAGTAATTTTACATAAGAAATAAAGTTTGTAATATAAAGGGTTTTTTAATCTACAGTAAATACATAAGCAGTAGCAACGTTTATCATTTAGTAGGATTAGTTGCCTTCATCATTCATTGATGTTCAGATTGTAATTTACAGAATTAAGAGATCCTAAGATCTGCTTCATGAGGTAGTCAGACAGGGCCAAATCTTCATTTTTGCGTGTATTATTTTCCATTACGTTCATTCATTTTATACTCGCCTGGAGTAGCATCTTGGAAAGGAACAAACGGCACGTGTTCAGAGGAACTTTCATTTGTCACCGCCATCCACCGTGACAATGACTCATTTCCGTACACATGTTAATAAAACCTTTTTTCTTCACTTTCCAGTCAGGGATCCGTCCCTGTACCTTCTCAGTTTTATGAACGTTCACCCTGTATATTGACTGAACTGGATGCACATGAAGATTGAAGGGCTAAAGAGATACGCGAATTAAAATTGTTACAAAACAGTGAGCAAGAACTGAACATGGCCGGCCGCTGGTGGCCGAGCGGTTCTGGCGCTACAGTCTGGAACCGCGCGACCGCTACGGTCGCAGGTTCGAATCCTGCCTCGGGCATGGATGTGTGTGTTGTCCTTAGGTTAGTTAGGTTTAAGTAGTTCTAAGTTCTAGGGGATTTATGACCTCAGCAGTTGAGTCCCATAGTGCTCAGAGCCATTTGAACCATTTGAACTGAACATGGTTGACACGGACACCTAATTTTTGCATTTAATTAATACACTCCTGGAAATGGAAAAAAGAACACATTGACACCGGTGTGTCAGACCCACCATACTTGCTCCGGACACTGCGAGAGGGCTGTACAAGCAATGATCACACGCACGGCACAGCGGACACACCAGGAACCGCGGTGTTGGCCGTCGAATGGCGCTAGCTGCGCAGCATTTGTGCACCGCCGCCGTCAGTGTCAGCCAGTTTGCCGTGGCATACGGAGCTCCATCGCAGTCTTTAACACTGGTAGCATGCCGCGACAGCGTGGACGTGAACCGTATGTGCAGTTGACGGACTTTGAGCGAGGGCGTATAGTGGGCATGCGGGAGGCCGGGTGGACGTACCGCCGAATTGCTCAACACGTGGGGCGTGAGGTCTCCACAGTACATCGATGTTGTCGCCAGTGGTCGGCGGAAGGTGCACGTGCCCGTCGACCTGGGACCGGACCGCAGCGACGCACGGATGCACGCCAAGACCGTAGGATCCTACGCAGTGCCGTAGGGGACTGCACCGCCACTTCCCAGCAAATTAGGGACACTGTTGCTCCTGGGGTATCGGCGAGGACCATTCGCAACCGTCTCCATGAACCTGGGCTACGGTCCCGCACACCGTTAGGCCGTCTTCCGCTCACGCCCCAACAATGCGCAGCCCGCCTCCAGTGGTGTCGCGACAGGCGTGAATGGAGGGACGAATGGAGACGTGTCGTCTTCAGCGATGAGAGTCGCTTCTGCCTTGGTGCCAATGATGGTCGTATGCGTGTTTGGCTCCGTGCGGGTGAGCGCCACAATCAGGACTGCATACGACCGAGGCACACAGGGCCAACACCCGGCATCATGGTGTGGGGAGCGATCTCCTACACTGGCCGTACACCACTGGTGATCGTCGAGGGGACACTGAATAGTGCACGGTACATCCAAACCGTCATCGAACCCATCGTTCTACCATTCCTAGACCGGCAAGGGAACTTGCTGTTCCAACAGGACAATGCACGTCCGCATGTATCCCGTGCCACCCAACGTGCTCTAGAAGGTGTAAGTCAACTACCCTGGCCAGCAAGATCTCCGGATCTGTCCCCCATTGAGCATGTTTGGGACTGGATGAAGCGTCGTCTCACGCGGTCTGCACGTCCAGCACGAACGCTGGTCCAACTGAGGCGCCAGGTGGAAATGGCATGGCAAGCCGTTCCACAGGACTACATCCAGCATCTCTACGATCGTCTCCATGGGAGACTAGCAGCCTGCATTGCTGCGAAAGGTGGATATACACTGTACTATTGCCGTCATTGCGCATGCTCTGTTGCCTGTGACTATGTGCCTGTGGTTCTGTCAGTGTGATCATGTGTTGTATCTGACCCCAGGAATGTGTCAATAAAGTTTCCCCTTCCTGGGACAATGAACTCACGGTGTTCTTATTTCAATTTCCAGGAGTGTAGATTACTAACTTAAAATAGAATTTTGTAGGGGTAAATTGTCTTGAAATTTATCAGTGCATTTATATTATTATATTAAATAATTAACGGTAGTTCTTCAGATGAAACAATTTAGTATTTTAACCTCGCACATTGACTGAGGAATCTCGATTGCTCCATAATGCTTTTTAAACAAAATGTTACAAAATAAATTGAGCAGTGGCATCTGGTTTGGGAGTAATAATTCATGGCAGCTATGCCCAACAATAGGTGTTAGTAATTTTGAAAAAGGAAACCATAATGGAAACTTGAATCACTTGAGAAGAGCGGAGAAAGTCTCAGCGAAAGTATTCTGTAAAATATTGGTGGACAGCAATATGAAATGTGTACGCTCTTATCCTTTACGAGGGCCTTAACGCTGCTGGTGACACTTTCCGTGAGGTGTCTGCATGTCTGTGGGGGAATGACAGCCACGTCTTGTTCAAGAACCGCAAGCAGGGAAGATACTGATGTCCCACACTAGGTATCTGGAGCGAAGTCGACAACTCATCCCAAAAGTGTTCCAATAGACTCAGGTAGGGACTCTAGGCAGGCCAGTCTAGTTCGGAAGTGTTATTGCCCAAAAACAAACGCCCCACAGATGCAGCTTTGAGACACCATGCATTGCCATGCTGATACAAAAATCATAGTCTCCGAAGTGTTCCTCTACGGTGCTCGGTACACGGTGCTGTAAAATATGTTCATATACTTCTGCGTTTAGCGTTTTCTTAGGTGCATTAAAGGGACCAAATCCTAACGACGAGAAATACCTCCATGCCCTAACAACACCTCCTCCGAATTTCACTGTTGCCACTACACGTGATAGATAGTTACGTTATCCAAGCATTCGCCAAACCCACACCCTTTCATCGGATTTCCGAAAGGTATAGCGTTATTCATGGTTCCAGCTCACTAGTTGCCGGTCATCCACTGTGCAGTGGCGCCGTCTTTTATACCACATGGACCCTCGCTTAGCAAAAACTACTGAAATGTGTGGTTTATGACTATTGTACCCCATTCGCTTGAACTCCTCATGTACGGTAATTGTGTTAGTAGGCATGCTGGAACCACTTGAGCACCAGCAGTGATTTCGTCGACTAATTTCAGGTGATATTTTCTTCCACTCTCCGAAATGCTCATCAGTCCATGTCAGTCAGTATATGAGGCCTGCCTGGTCTTGGGTCAGTCGCGGTTGTTCCTTCGCGCTTCCAGTACAGAGTGCCATCACCAAAAGTCGATTTGGGCAGTTTTAGAAGTGCTGAAGTGTTGAAGTGTCCCTCATAGAGCTGTTACTCAGGTGACACTCAGTGAATGATCCATCTTCGAGGTCACTGAGCTCTGCGGCCCATTCTGCTGTCACTGCTCCTCCGCTGACAACGCAGTACTCGCCGCCTCCTTTTATACCGGAGAGGTCCGTCCCTCGTGACATCCAGTGGTCAGTTCCGTACTGCATGTAGGTGTCCGGATGTGTTCGATCATATAGTGTAAATGCCAGACAGAAGAAACAAGTAGTTTCAATTCATGTTTTGCTATAGCCGAAAGTGTTTCTTGTGATACATGAAGTTATGTTATATTGCGTGAAAATTCAGGATATGACGTCTTTCCTTTAAAGCAGTCTATTAAATGTAGGCTAGATGGAGTGCTGACTAAAAGAACAGCGTATTCGACATTCGTATCACAAGCCTTCGCAGTATTCTTGTATGGTAGCATTGGAAAAAAAACAGAGGTAAAGATGAAATTTTGCGACGCCTATCGCATGTAAACAGTTCTTGAATATTGCTTCAGAGCTAGGGGTGACCAGCGAGAAAAGCTTTCAATGCGGGTGCTAAATCATGCAGTTTTTCTCTAACAACCTTCGAATAACAGCTTTCAGTGCTAGCCATAATGGAATAACGTTGGTGGTTCGCAGCTGTTCGTTTAATTCCCAGAAATCATACGTTCGTCTGCAGCATACAGTGTCAAATGATCTTCGTGGGATTCGAACGTTGTTAGTGAAAAATTGCATGATTAAGAGCCCGAGTTGAAAGCTTTTCTCACTGGTCACCCCTAGTTCTAAACCAATATTCAAGAACTGTTTAAATGCAATTGTTGCTAATAAAAGTTGATATTGTTTACATTCTTTGACTGCTATCTGGCGCAGCCACATTGTATTGGGTTTCCCATGGCATCGGCAAATTCGTGACGCATGTCATGGCAGTTTCGAAAAATACGGCGTGGCATCACCTTTCTCAATCGCTGTTCATTATTAGTAATTATAAATTAATTCTTTTTGACGTTGGTTTATTATCAATACACATGTTTCGAAAATGTTTCATTAAGGTTGCGCAAATTAGATAAAGATGTAATGATATTTTAATTTGATATTTTAATTGTCTTTTTATTGCTTTAATTTTATTTTTCTCTTTGTACCAAGCTGCTCTAGTTTCTTAAATCTACATTTCGTTCTGATCATCTTGCCACTAAACAGCGCCGAATTATCTTACTGAATACTGTGTTCTGTGAGCCACTCCTATTCCATATCATCTTTCCAGAGCTAATTTACTTCACTGTTATATTTCTGCCTTACTTCTATTTTCATAATACTCAAATCCTCATTGAGTGTATATGTTTTGTATACATAATTTAATATAATTCTTGTAGTCCTGTAAAGGGTTTCTTTAATAATGATAATAGTGAATGACAATACTAGTAATGTTAATGTAGAATTCTGGTTAAGTAATACGCATGTAGTCTATAAATGTGTCATCTGGATCGCAAACGTTGTTAAATGTTATGTTTGGCCCATTACTGAAAGGATTTAGCATTTATATCGCTTTGTTTGCCCATGCGTCAATTCCGTTGGTTAATTTGATAAAAGTGCGCCTCATTTTGCATCACGAGGCTTGGTGAATTTCTTTTACCTAACTTTCCCGTCAACCAACTTCGAGGAGGTCATCTGGATGGAGCTCAGAACCACTAGACTATCGCGACAGTCATTGTAGCAGTAACCCTGAGCAGTAAAGAAATGAACTAACTCATATGAGTCATGTCACTGAATTAGTAAACGAATGTATGTCTCAAAGGAATAAAAACAAAAAGTAAATAAATCTCAGTAACGAATACTTCTCAATTCATTGTTATTAATTCTTAATTGGCAGATAGATTATCTACATCTACATCTACATTGATACTCCGTAAGCCACCCAACGTTGTGTGGCGGAGGGCACTTTACGTGCTACTGTCATTACCTCCCTTTCCTGTTCCAGTCGCGTATGGTTCGCGGGAAGAACGACTGTCTGAAAGCCTCCGTGCGCGCTCTAATCTCTCTAATTTTACATTCGTGATCTCCTCGGGAGGTATAAGTAGGGGGAAGCAATATATTCGATACCTCATCCAGAAACACACCCTCTCGAAACCTGGCGAGCAAGCTACACCGCGATGCAGAGCGCCTCTCTTGCAGAGTCTGCCACTTGAGTTTATTAAACATCTCCGTAACGCTATCACGGTTACCAAATAACCCTGTGACGAAACGCGCCGCTCTTCTTTGGATCTTCTCTATCTCCTCCGTCAACCCGATCTGGTACGGATCCCACACTGATGAGCAATACTCAAGTATAGGTCGAACGAGTGTTTTGTAAGCCACCTCCTTTGTTGATGGACTAATTTTCTAAGGACTCTCCCAATGAATCTCAACCTGGTACCCGCCTTACCAACAATTAATTTTATATGATCATTCCACTTCAAATCGTTCCGCACGCATACTCCCAGATATTTTACAGAAGTAACTGCTACCAGTGTTTGTTCCGCTATCATATAATCATACAATAAAGGATCCTTCTTTCTATGTAATCGCAATACATTACATTTGTCTATGTTGAGGGTCAGTTGCCACTCCCTGCACCAAGTGCCTATCCGCTGCAGATCTTCCTGCATTTCGCTACAATTTTCTAATGCTGCAACTTCTCTGTATACTACAGCATCATCCGCGAAAAGCCGCATGGAACTTCCGACACTATCTACTAGGTCATTTATATATATTGTGAAAAGCAATGGTCCCATAACACTCCCCTGTGGCACGCCAGAGGTTACTTTAACGTCTGTAGACGTCTCTCCATTGATAACAACATGCTGTGTTCTGTTTGCTAAAAACTCTTCAATCCAGCCACACAGCTGGTCTGATATTCCGTAGGCTCTTACTTTGTTTATCAGGCGACAGTGCGGAACTGTATCGAACGCCTTCCGGAAGTCAAGAAAAATAGCATCTATCTGGGAGCCTGTATCTAATATTTTCTGGGTCTCATGAACAAATAAAGCGAGTTGGGTCTCACACGATCGCTGTTTCCGGAATCCATGTTGATTCCTACATAGTAGATTCTGGGTTTCCAGAAATGACATGATACGCGAGCAAAAAACATGTTCTAAAATTCTACAAGAGATCGACGTCAGAGATATAGGTCTATAGTTTTGCGCATCTGCTCGACGACCCCTGTATTTCTTACCAAAGCTACTCGATGCATATAGCTTTAAAATGAAGTTAGTCATTGACTCCGGGAACTTAAAACCGATGTTTGTAGCATGTGGGTATATGCACTGAAGAGCCAAAGAAACTGGTGCACCTGCCTAATATCATGTAGGGCCCCCACCAGCATGCAAAAGTGCAGCAGCACGGCGTGGCATGGACTCGACTAATGTCTGAAATAGTGCTGGAGGGAACTGACACCATGAATCCTGCAGGGCTGTCATAAGTCCGTAAGAGTACTAAGGGGAGGAGATCTCTTTTGAACAACACATTGCAAGGAATAATGTTCATGTCTGTGGAGTATGGATGCCAGCAGAAGTGTTTAAACTCATAAGGGTGTACCTGGGGCCACTCTCTAGCAGTTGTGGATATGTGGGGTGCCGCACTGTCCTGCGGCAATTACCCAAGTCTGTCGCAATGCACATATACATGAATGGATGCAGATGATTAGACACGATGCGTATGTACGTGTCACCTGTCAGAGTCGTATCTAGATGTATCAGGTGTCCCATATCACTCCGACTGCACACGCCCCACACCATTACAGAGCCTCCACCAGCTATAACAGTCCCCTGCCGGTATGCATGGTCCATGGAATCATGAGGTTGTCTCCATACCCGTACATGTCCATACACTCGATACAAATCGTCCGACCAGGCAACATGTTTCCAGTCACCAACAGTCCAATACCGGTGTTGAAAAGCCCAGGCGAGGCGTAAAAGCTTTGTGTCGTGCAGTCATCAAGGGTACCCGAGTGGGCCTTCGGATCCGAAGGCCCTTATCGATGATGTTTCGTTGAATGGTTCGGAGGCTGACAGTTGTTGGTGGTCCAGAATTGAAATCTGCAGCAGTTTGTGGAAGGTTTACACTTTTGTCACGTTGAACAATTCTCTTCAGCCGTCGTTGGTCCCGTTCTTGCGGGATATTTTCCGTCCGCAGCGATGTCGGAAATTTGGTGTTTTACCGGATTCCTAAAATTCACAGTAGACTGTAAAATGGTCGTACCGGATAATCCCCATTTCATCACTACTTCGGAGATACTGTGTCCAATCGCTCTTCTACCGACTATAACACCACGTTCAAACTCACTTAAATCTTGATAACCTGCCATTTTAGTAGCAGTTACCGATCTAACAACTGCGCCAGAACTTGTCTTATATAGGCATTGACGACCACAATGCCGTATTATGTTTAGAGATCTCGAGATACGCATGCCTGTAACAGTTTCTTTGGCATTTCAGTGCATCAGTAAACATTCCCTCGCTTATAATCAGTGTTTTACAGAATGTACAGATTCTTAACAACCCATCAACAATTGCTGTGTGTGTCTGATGTCTGTTTTATATGGAATATGTAATAAATCCACTATCAACTGAGAATATGTAATAAATCCACAATGAATAATGTCTGAATTTACAACCTAAAGAAGTAGAGTTAAGAAATAGTTTAATATAAAATAGGCACTAATAATTATTTTACAACAAAAGTTCAATTAATTTTCCATTTGTCGTACGAAGTCCCATAAAGACACTCTTCATGAAATGCAGATAGGTGGTCAACAAAATGTTCTTTAAACTTCGTATCAATTATTTCCTAACAATCACCATCGTACCATCTGTTTGAGACATAAACAGATGTCAAAGTTAGCCTCTGAAAACTAGTCATGTCCTATGCTTTCTGAATTTAATCACAAGCGTGACTCATTTCAACGCTCTTTACCATGATGAGTTAAAGCTTAGGCAAAAGTATATAATGTGCTGTTGAAATTGTTGACAGCGTCTGCCCAACGTTTTTCTCCTTTATGAACTAATTTTGAATTCGGTAGTTAAATTACAAAAAATGTTGAAAATTAGGTGGACTGATGAAGTAAGTAATAAGGACGTTCTCCGTAAAATCAATGACAGAAGAATATGGAACAAACTTACGTGAAGAAGGGACAGAATAACAGGACATCTGTTAAGGCATCAGAGCATAGTTTCCATGGTACTAGAGGGAGCGGTAAAGGGTACAAACTGTAAGAGAAGACAGAGATTGGGACACATCCAGAAAATGATTGAGGACATAGGTTGCAAGAGTTTCTCTGAGGCGAAGAGGCTGGCACAGGGGAGGAATTCGTGGGCCACATCTGACCAATCAGGAAATTGTTGACCGCCGGAAAAAGAGAGTTTAATCTGTAGGTCCCCTATAACTGTTAGAAAGTTCCTTACAAATTATTTTATTGAAATCCTTTAAAAGACTTCTGAAACCGCTTTAGCTGTTGATGATCTTTTTTCCGATGTTACACACGACTGGTTTCGCGATACTGTTCTCACGTCTTCAGGTGAAAAATTATAGCTAATTTAAAATTAGGCATCTGAAATAGTACAGTCTCCCAGCGTTCGGTTGATACCTGCCTTTAGGATCGTCCTATCTCAGTGGCTTAATGTTAAATCAATTGTACTTTTCCACCTGGAGATACGATTACATTAACGTGAAAACGGCCGTATGTCACCTTGGAATAAAGGATTATCAACAGCTAATGGGGTTTCCAGAAGATTTTTAGGAGACTTTAATAAAGAAATATTTAATGAATTGTTTTGATATGTACGTGTATCAACTAAGCTGTGGATGCCCACAGCGTAAAATCATATCTCCGATAACTGCCTGGCCAAATGATTTTACACGTCGGAGATTTTCCCCTTTTACTACTTTAATACCATGATCTTTTACTAAAATGCATAGACCGTACAGGTATTTCTTGTGAAATGGGGCAGGTGAGACAGAGACGAAGCGAATCATTCCTCTTTTTTATGACAGGTATGCTGAGTGCTGTGGTCTGTAAACGATTTTCCACGCCATCGTCTTGGACGTGGCTGAATTACTCCGCAGATGCAGAATATGCATACAATTTAGCACAAGAACGCAGAGAACACACCCCCTGGTACAGACAGACATCCAGCATCAACGCACTGTTCACTCCATTCCCATATTTCAACTATGGCGTGCCTCTACGTCATATGTCCATAAAAACTACAGCCTTCCTCTAGCAGTAATTCACGGAAAAACATTTTTTCCCTAAATTATCACTATTTCTACTATTCATTGGCAGTAATTTTTGTCCCTACATAAGTCTTAAACATTGCACTTCTGTAATATGTCCTACGTATTCTAAAACTCTCTGTCTCTAAAACACTTTTGTTATTCTTTTCTGTGCTACAGGACAAGTAACTATTTACTGATGCCTTATGATTTTCTTTTAACGTACAGAGTGATTAAAAAGAATGAATAGTTTTTAGTCGTTTATTACAGAGAAACCAAGAAAGATAGTAACACACTGCGCATGTCGCTAGATGAGGAAGGTTCAAAGTTATATGTTTGCACAAAGACTGTGCCACACAATGAACGTGAGCGCCATGTGGTTCTCGAGTAATATCGAAAGGGTAGTTCATTTCGTTCCATACATCAATAATCAGGTCCCTATTTACTGATTCGGCAGTTTCAAGAATTCGATTTCTCAGCTCTTACAGAAAAGCTGCCATAGGTCGGACAAAGACTCATTCATGTACCCACACAGAAAAAAATCGTAAGGTGTCAGGTCTCGTCACCTGGGAGCCAAAACCAATGAATAACATCCTGTTTCTTCCAGTCGAACGTTGTGGGATGGTGTTGTCAAGATAACGCTGTACTTGAAGGTAAAAGTGAAGCAGAGCACCGTCATGTATAAAAACGAAATCATTAGAATCTTCGTGAAGTTGAGCAAACAACCATTTCTGTAGTATGTCCAGGTATGACGATCATCTCACTATTTTCTCCACAGAAGAGGAAGGTCCATAAACTTTGTGAACAGGTTGAGTCTCTTCATGCTCGACGAAGACACCAGGATTTTGTGAACCCCCCCCCCCCCCCGATTCTTACATTATGGTGGTTTATTTTATCTATAGACGGAACGTCGATTCGACCGAAGAGATGAGTCATTCGAAGGAAGTATCCTCTGCCAAATTCTGGAGAAATGCAAAAGTCTAACTTTCTGTTAAACTCGTCGGGACGCAATTGAATTGTTGCAGTGAGTCCGACTTGTGAGGCTTAATGTGGGGGTGTCGTTTCAAAGCACGCCATGCCGTTGTTTGAGGAAGCTGAAATTCCCGGCCAGTACGTCTTGTGAACTGCCGGGCGCTCCGTGTCAAGGTGTTTCGGACACGCTCGACATTTTCATCAGACGTGCGTGGCCGACCAGTGCTCTTCCCTTGCATATGCAACCAGCTTCCCAGAATTTTATATGTCCATCAAGAAGCTGCTTGTGCAGAGGTGCCTTCTTAGTGAACTGACGGCAGAATGCACGTTACATTTGAACACCGAATTGACTTTGCGCAAATTCAAACACGTAAATGACTTCTCTTGCGGTGCAGTCACTATATTGCTACAAACATACCACACCGCAGCAGTTTCAAAAGTTGTAATTTTCCACAATCATCTGACATGCTGTCTTTTAGAGTTTGTGTGTAACAAATAGTTAAAATCCGATGTAATTGCAGTTACCTGGAGACATTATGAGAGTCAACTTTATCTTTGACAATGATAGAAGTAGAAGTACTGAATTAGAATTTTTGCCAAGGCACATCCTGGAATTGGGGGCGACAGAGCTGCACATCCTAGTCCAGTGCCGTCCCTAACATTATGTACAAAGCTGGGGCGATGTTCCAGCGTCGGAGAGCCTCGGAAATACTGACGATTCAAGAAGGGCAAAATCAAGACTGACTGAGGTGTGAATTGAAGTGTGTGTTAGGGAGAGCACTTGACTAGGGTATCCTGCACAGCTCTGGCAGCAACACGTACAGGTTGGTGTACTATGTAGCACATCTGACTGGTGAGCGGAGGAGGCACGTTCAAGTCCAGGCCTCGGCACAAATTTTAATTCATTACTTCAACTTCTACCCTTATCAAGTGAAATTTGATCTTTCTTTTTCATATAGCTTGCGTATTTCTAATACATAGGTTGACACAAATATGAGGCTTCCAGAAGACGTGGTGTGATTTCAATGTAATTTTGTACATGTACACGCCATTGGTTGGTACTTAAATTATTATTCCCTGTAACAGACCAAACGGCCACCGAAATGCGTGGTGTTTAATGTTGACGTTAGGACGAACGGAAAGAGGAGGGGAGGATATGCTCCATAACGTTCATGTCTGGAGAGTTTACTGGCCAGCAGAAGTGTTTAAACCAGAAGAGTGTTCCTGGAGCTAATATGTAGCAATTTTTGATGTGTGGGGTGTTGCATTGTCTTGCTGGAATCGTCCAGGTCCGTTGGAATGCACAAGGGACGTGAGTGGATACTGGTGATCAGACAGGATGCTTACGTACGTGTCACCCATCAGAGTCGTATCTAGACGTATCAGAGATCCAATATCACTCCAACTGCACACACACAACTCTATTACAGAGCCTCCACCAGCTTGAACAGTCTCCTGCTGACAATGAGGATCCATGGATTCATGAGGTTGTCTCCATACCCATACACGTCCATCTGCTCGGTACAATTTGAAACGACACTCGTCCGACCAGGCGACATGTTTCCAGTCAGCAACAGTCCAAAGTCGGTGTTGACGGGCCCAGGTGAGGCGTAAAGCTTTGTGTCGCGCAGTCATCAATGGTACACGAGTGGGCCTGCGGCTCCGAAAGTCTATATGTCGATGATGTTTCGTTGATTGGATCGCACGCTGACACTTGTTGATTTCCCAGCATTGAAGTCTAAAGGAATTTTCGGAAGGGTTACACTTGTGTCACGTTGTACGATTCTATTCAGTCGTCGTTGGTCCCGTTCTTTCGGGATCTTTTTCCGGCCGCAGCGATGTCGGAGATTTGATTTTTTATCGGATTTCTGATATTCAAGCTACACTCGAGAAATGGTCGTACGGGAAAATCACCACTTCATCGCTACCTCGGAGATGCTGTGTCCAACCGCTCGTGCGCCTACTATAACACCACTTTCAAACTCACTGAAGTCTTGATAAGCTGCCATTGTAGGAGCAGTAAACGTACGCCACACATTTGTTGTCTTATATAGACGTTGCCGACCTCAGCGCCGAATTCTTCCTGTTTACATATCTCTGTATTTCAATACACATGCCTATACCAGTTTCTTTGGCGCTTCAGTGCACATTCGTAAATACCAAAACAATAAATGTAAGTAGTTCAAAATGTATCACTTGTGATACTAAATGTAACACTTCTGCTACTAAATGTAACTGGGTATTCTCTTTGGATGCTGTCAATTGTCAGGATGAGCATTCTAAAGCATTCTGTCAGAGTGAAAATATCAAATAAATTAACTTTTCTCTCTTAACAATAAGTGGGCAGGATGGGTTCTTCCTTGGCTCGGGTATGAGGTAGAATGAAACAGCATTTTTACATAAGATAACTTTTATTGAAAGTTTCGTACAACTGTACGTTACTGGATGTTCTGGTTCGAAGAACGGCAGCTGTGTCGTTTGCGTAGCCTTCTGCTGCGGCAGCGGCGGCGGCGGCGGCGTCTGATTACGCGTAGCGGTGTGTATCTCGTGTCGCCGTCTCGCCCAGCTGACTGGAGACGCGCAGCGCGAGGTGGCCCGTTTAATTATTGCGAGCGAAGTCGTGCATCGGATGGTGATACCTTGAATGTGGCGTCCCAGTGTTTCTCTTCTCTAAGCGGCCGCGTGTGTTGTGCATCGGCCAGCGGAGCGGCGCGGCGGGGGAAGGCCAGTGTCCCGGACTCGAACAACGGACTCCCGCTTGCCAGTCTTCGGCTGTCAGATCTTCATCCCAGCTCACAGGTGACTGCTGATGTGAGGCCGTCTCCTTCCCGTCCTCACGTGTCACCCGGGTACGTAAAAATCAGACTTCAAATACCTTTTAACTTCTGTCTTCTGGCGCCGCGGCTGCTGCTTGCTATTCCATTACAGCGGCGGACTTGGTGCGTCTGTGCATGATGTAGTCTCTTCTTGCATGACGGTCTTCAGCAGCGAAACTGACTGAAAACTACTGCTACGCTTCTTCACTTCTTCGTCTTCTTCGTCTCTCGTCTCTGTCTTCGTCTCCCGGGCCCACTGCGTCTCGCGTATTTATTCACTTCAGTTTACTGGAGGTGAACGACTTCACGGTCATTGCCTCTTCTGTCACGTTGAAAAGCTTCTGGAAGAATCTTCTTAACGTCGGTCATTGGCTCTTGGAATGTAGGGGAGGGCCTTTGCTCACATGCGACATCTGAGAAACACGTGAGCCGGTCGGGTGATGCCCTGACGGCTGAATCGACAACGTCCGCTTATGTGGAACTTGCTGACTTCATGGTCATTGTCTCTTCTGTTCTGCTGTTTTGCCCGCTGTTTGCCAGTATGTAACTCTCTAAACTAAACCAAGTTCTTCATTTATATTCTAATTTCTACTTCACTTTGATTTCACTAATTTATTTACTTATGTACCACTCAATAAAAAACATCACCTGAGCAAATTAGGTTATAGACCGTAATCTTACAGGATGACGGCAACACAGGAAAACTATTGGCTTCGGTAAAATCAATTACTATCGTGAGAACAGTATATGCAACGGTTCCAAAAATTGTCAGCTGTTTCGTAGCCTGGCTTACACAAAAATGATCCTGTGTGGTGTATAAAGTACTCTTCCTTATGAAATGCGTACGCTGCAAACCCACCAGCGTGACAAGACAAGTCGTGCCGGATTATCCTTGTGTAAGCTAGGTTATGGAACAGCTGCCAATTTTTGGAAACCTTTGCATGTATTGTTCTCACGATAGTAATACCAGCTACACTGTTGCAAGTACTGAATTGATGATGCCACTTTTACTCATCCTATATAAACCATCATTCTGTGAAACTGTGGTCTACAGCAAGCCTTGCTCACGCTGATGTTTCTAAACCACGTGCTGTTGTTGTTTTGGTGTTTCAAAGGCGTATTTTTGTATGACTACAGCTAACGATGCTTTCCAGTCTTAGTCACCACCTTATTCAGATTTTGAGCGATATGGAGATGATTTCAAATAGCAACTGAAACTAGTTACCATACTTTAGTCGTGACAGGAAAATTGCGGTCGAGGCATTAAATTTTTTACGCTAAAAATTTTTATTTAGTAAACAATATTAAGACAGCCGTATCCTCCCTGACAATTTCAGGCTTCACTAATGTATAAAGCCTGTCACTAAAGTTGAAATTAAATCAATTACGGCAATTATATTCGTCTTAATTTTAGAGATGTTCGCGTTATCCGTGTGAGAATTTTTTTCAAATTTGTAAACAAAACATTTGGAAAGCATATTACGTTTCATACACCGGTATCTAGTGACCGCCAAGTAATGCTCATATTGTCGCGATTAAATCAGCTGTCATCATAGACAGAGTTGTACTTAAATGTTTCTGACTATCTGGTTTACCGAAGTGGTTAAAAATAAGTTCCTGATTTCTATAGCTCCTAAATATTTTGTATTCTCGAATTTAATTGTAATACTCTAATTTTCATTTGACTATTGTAATCATTGTAACTAAATTGTTTGAAATATGATAATCTCCTGACATACCTACATTTACACCTACATAAAGACTCCGCAAGCCACCGTATGGTGCATGGCGGAGGGTACCCTGTACTACTACTACCAGTCATTTCCTTTACTGTTCCACTCTCAAACAGAACGGGGAAGAACGGCTGTCAACATACCTCCGTACAAGCTCCAATCTCTCTAGTTGTATCTTCATGGTCCTTACAAGAAACGTACGTTGGTGCCAATAGAAATGTCCTGCAGTCAGCCTCAAGTGCTGGTCCCATAAATTTTCTCTATAGTGCTCCGCGAAAAGAACGTCGTCTTCGCTCCACTGATCCCCATTTGAGTTCCTAAGGCATCTCCGTAATATTTGCGTGTTGCTCGAACCTACCGGTAACAAATCTAGCAGCCAGACTCTGAATTGCCTCGATGTCTTCTTTTAATCGGATCTGGTCCGGATACCGAACACACCAACAGTACTCAAGAATGGGTCAAACTAATTACCTATAGGCGATCTCCTTTACAGATGAGCCACATTTTTGTAAAATTCTCCCAAGAAAGCCAAGTCAACCATTCGGCTTCTCTACTACCGTCCTTATATACTCGTTCGCTTTACAACGGTAAGCCTAGATGTTTAATGGACACTACTAATACTGCATTCGAACATAATAAGTTTGTATTTCCTACTCATATGTCTTGATTTATATTTTTCTGCATTCAGAACTAGTTGCCGTTCACTACACCAACTAAAAATTTTATCGAAATGATCTTGTATCCTTCTACAGTCACCCAACGACGATACCTTCCCACACATCACAGAATCATCACCAATCATCAGATGAGTGCTGCTTATCCTGTCCGCTAGATCATTTGTGTATCTGGAAAATAACAGCGTTCTTATCACACTTCCCTGAGGCACTCCTGACGATACCCTTCTCTCTAATGAACACTCGCCGTCGAGGACCACACACTGGGTTTTGCTACTTAAGAAGTCTTCGAGACACTCACATATGTGGAACTCATAGCTTTAGAACTTGTGTTTTGGAGTTCATAATATTCGAACAGGTAACTGCCGAAGATTACCACAGGACTCTATGATGTATGTCGTGACTCTTCAATTGTAGTCAGCACGGACACTGCTAAACGATTTAGAGAAGATATCTGCATGGTGCAAAAATTGACAGTTATCCTAAATAATGAAAAGTGTGATGTCATCCACATGAGTACTAAAAGGAATCCGTTAAACCGTGTTTTTCAATCAAATCTAGAGGTCGTAAATTCAACTAAATACCTAGGAGCTACAATTACGAGTAAGTTGAATTGGAAAGGATGGATGGAAAATGTTGTGGGGAAGGCGAACTGAAGACAGCGGTTTCTTGACAAAACACTGAGAGGATGTGTGTGTGAATTCCTAAGGGACCAAACTGCTGAGGTCATCGGTCTCTAGACTTACACGCTAAACTTATGCTAAGAACAACACACACACACACCCATGCCCGAGGGAGGACTCGAACTTCCGGCGGGAGGGGCCGCTCAGTCTGTGACATGGTACTCAGAAGTCGCAGTAAGTCTACCAAACAGACTGTCTACACTACCTTCGCTCGTCCTTTCTCTTTTGGAGTACTACTGCGCGTTCTGGGATCCTTGCCAGTTAGGACTAACGAAGTACACAGAGAAAGTGCAAAGAAGAGCAGCACGTGTTGTACTACCGAGAAATAGGCGGGAGAGTGTTATGGACATGATACAGGATTTATGGCTGACATCATAAAAACAAAGTCGTTTCTTTTCACTGAATTTAACTCTCTAACGTTCTCCTCCGAATGCAAATATATTTTGTTGACGCCGACCTACATAAGTAGGTAAGAGAAATCAGAGCCCTCACAGAAAAAACTGGAATAATACAGAATTATTGTGAAGGTGATCCGATGAACCCTCTTAAGGCACTTAAGTGTGATTTGTAGACTGTCAATGTAAATTTAGATGTAGATGTAGATCATATGACACTAAGTCTTTGGACTTCTATGGTATCATGAGTAATACCGAACGACGAAAAACTGAGTCGACAACATCACTTCCTGAGTGTATTTTAGATCTAAAAAACATCACTGCAATTTTAAAAGACACTTCGGTTTTTAACGTCGAACCTATGAACGCTTGAAGCCGTCGACGCAGTACTTGGCCATTATTTAATGATAATCTGAGCATTAAATGAAACAACAAGTTTACTGTTACCAATCACTGTTAATTTACCTCCACGACGCGTTTCAAAGGTTTAAACCTCCATCGTGAGATGGATTTACATTTGTTAGTGTGACTTTTGTGTGTGTGTGTTGTGATAGGATTTTTTGGAGGAACTTGTGGCACTGTCTAGTGGAGAAAGAAGATACTATTTCAGAGCATGGTTTTGGTTTCTTTTGACAAAAAATTAAACGTGTATCTAACGGTAAACATAAAATAAATAAAATAAAGTTCCTCCAGTGGTCACAGGTTCCTTTCACTATCGTAACAGATCACATGTATACTGTCTTATTTTGCAAACAATTATGACGTCGGAAACTACTGGGTGCTTAGATCGTATATCAGAAGAGAAACATTATCACAGAGTACAAAGAATATACGTACTAACAACATTATTCTGTAATAATGTTGTTAGGACGTACGTTCCACAACTGATCGAAGGGTTTGCGGGGTCACGTTCAGAATACGTTGCGCAATGCATGCGTGCCTCCAATGCAGCTAAGTTTGCAGTTGGAACACGGATTAAGACCAGGTGATCGGGGCGGCCAGGTTGTAGGGAAATGGCGGCTGATATTCCATCATTTCCGAAATGGCTCTTCAGCAGCTGCTTAACTATATTTTCAGTGTGCAGAGTTGCGACATCTTGCGTTAAAATGGTCCCATTTACACATCCAAGCTTTTGGCGAGCTGTAATGACGTGGTTGCCCCAAAGACACTCATAGCGCTTACCAGTGGCAGTACAATAACAAGACCGGAAGCACCTGGTTCTTCGAAATGATGTTTCCCCATGATAAATGATGTCGTAAACTCGCCAAACAGAGTGATCTTTTTTGGTTGATTTGCGTGTGGATTTTCAATTTCCCATGTTAGACAATTCTGTGTATTGACATATCCTGCCGGCCGTGGTGGCCGAGCGGTTCTATGCGCTTCAATCCGGAACCGCGCGACTGCTACGGTCGCAGATTCGAATCCTGTCTCGGGCATGGATGTGTGTGATGTCCTTAGGTTAGTTAGGTTTAGGTAGTTCTAAGTCCTAGGGGACAGATGACCTCGGATGTTAAGTCCCATAGTGCTTAGAGCCACTTGAACCATTTTTTTGACATATCCTGTTAGATGGAAGTGGGCTTCTTCTGTCCACAGAATTTTCCAGAGCCAATCATTGTCCACTTCCATGAGAGCAAGAAATTCTAAAGCGAAGGACTGTCTCGCTGGCAGGTCAACAGGAAGCAACTCGTGCACATGAGTAATTTTGAATCGATATCAAAGAAGGATGTTTCGTAGGATTTTACTCACTGTGCTCACGGATATATACACTGTGTGGCCAATTCTCCGTGCATTACACGTTTGCACACCCCCACTCGTCTTCTCCTGCATTGCTCTGACCACTGCTTCCACTGACGTCGAATCAATTCGTTTCCTCCCTCTACCTGGTTGCTCACCAAAATAACTCGTCTTTTCGAATTTCCGAATCATTTTCTTCAGACCCACGTCAGTCATCGGACCAGCGCCTTTTTTCAAGACCTTCAGGGTCCGGAACGTCTGCAGAGCGACGTGCACACAGTCACAATGTTTGTAATACAACTTTACAACAAGAGTGCGATCCTGCATTGAGACAGTCATGGCAAACGTCGCAGACGCGAAAAAAGGAAAAGACGGGTACCCGGCGTGTTTATACCAACTTCAATGAGTCATGAGCGTGGTAGTGTTTCATTTATTTATTCTGACACATACAGTGCCATCTATTGATCAATTGTCAAACTATTTTTTTTTTTTCTGCCATGTGTTTCCCCCCTTCTCCAGTATTATTCCGTTGCAATTTGACGTCAGTTCTGACCAGTGATGTTATTTCTACGGCGACTTGAAAGTTTAACTTTAATTATAATCACATTGTATTTAGTACCTCATTAATATAACAGACAGAACTTGGCAATTGAAGAAATAGAGACACAAAGAAATTAACGACATTAGCTGCTAGTGGGCATTGATTTAAATCAACGGGGAAAGTTGAACATTTGTGCCAGAGCGATACTGGAACACAGGTATCCTGCTTACTATCCAGATGCACTGACTACTGCGCCATCCAGACACAGCACTCATCGCATTGGACTACCCTCGCACGCTTCCCATCAGACTGAAATTCTCGACTTGTCCACATATTACTGATGTGGCGCCCCTGCAAAATATCCTCGTTCCTCGCCACATTTCACCGATTCCGTTAAAGTTGGAGTGTGGTGTGCATCCGCACTCAGTTATTTAAAGAATATTTTAAAGTAAGTATTGCACTTTCTTGCCACACTTGTATTTCTCATTGAAGGTGCCTTTATTGTTTATTGCCCTTTGAAGTATCCCTTGAGTAGTGTGCATGTGTTAAGAGGATTGAACGCAACTAAAGTCTTTGCGTTTATCTTAAAGACTCTTGACTATTCGCGGGCTGTGATGTCTTAAGCTCCATTATAGTGTGTTGCTAAGTTCTCAGCAGCTGCGAAGTTGTGTATTCAAGAACAATTAAAGATATTAGTACGACCCATTCCGTTCTGATGATGGTACTGATATGCCTTGGTATGGCTTCAACGGGACGGTGTAGGCGTTTGATACCAACCTGATCCACCACCGTCTACAACTAACGGAATTTGGAGGTAACTGAGTCCAAACGCATACAGTTCACTCTGCGGCGTTCCAGATTTTCTCCATGGGGCTGAGGTGTGGCAGGGTTTCTCGAAGTATACTAATGAAATCCGAAGCGTTAGAAAAGTATAACGCCTACTCTGACCAAGTAGTAAAGGAAAACAAGGAGGAATTTGGAAAGCGAATTACAATTTAGGGAGAGGGAATAAACGATTTTAAGTTAGCCGGTCTCATAATTATTTTGTCAGAGGCGTAAAGACTTGGAAGATGTGGGATGATGCACATAAAAAAGTATAACAAATGTAATAGAGCGTAGTAAGATAGACAGCTGATTCTGAGGGAATTGTATTAGAATATGAGACACCATTGTAGGTGAATTTTGTGGTGTGTGGAGTCAAATGAATGTCATAGCCTCAAGCAGAGGAGCAAGAAAAGTGTTTCTGAAAGAAAGAAATATTTTGGCGTGTAATATAAATTGAACTGTTAGAAAATCATTTTTGCGAGTGCTCATCTGGATTGTACAACTATTATTGTCATTATACGAGTCATGAGTCTTATGACTGGTTTGGCAGCATGCACCAATTCCTATCCTGTGCCAACCTTCTCGTCTCAAAGTGATCCTCGCAACCTATTTATTTGCTGGATGTATTTAAATCTCTGTCTTCGTCTACATTCTTTACTGTTTACAACTCCCTCTATTGCCATGGAAGTAATTCTCTGATGCTTTAACAGATATTCTATCACCCTGTCCCTTCTTCTTGTCAGTGTTTTCCATACATTCCTATAGTAATCGATTCTGCGGAGAGCTTCCTCATAACTTATCTTATCAGTCTACCTAATTTCCAACATTTCACTTTTGACTGAGAATTATATTGGAGTGAAACATTCACAACAAACAATAGATACAAAAAAGAGTAGAAGCATTTGCAGTGTGTTGCTGTAGTATAATACTAAAAATTAGATAGGAAGGTCGAATAACTAATGAAGCGGTTGTTTCGTTCTTGTTGTTTTTGTTGTTGTTGTTGTTGTTGTGCTCTTCAGTCCAAAGACTGGTTTGATGCAGCTCTCTCTGCTACTCTATCTTGTGCAAGCTCTTGCAAGTAATTACTGTAATCCACATTCAATTTATCCTGCTTATTGTATTTATCTCTTCATCCGCCTCTACAGCTGTTATCTCCCACACGTACCTCCAGTACTTAATTGATGTTCCCTTGATATCTCAGACTGTGACAGCCGATCTCTTCTTTTAGTCAAGTTGTGCCACAGATTTGTTTTCCCCAATCCTATTCAGTACCTCCTCAATAGTTACGTGATGTTCCCGTCCAATCTTCAGCTCTCATCTGTAGCACCATATTTCAAAAGCTTCTGTTCTCTTCTTGTCTAAACTATTTATCGTCTATTATTCGCCCGCATCTCGTGGTCGTGCGGTAGCATTCTCGCTTCCCACGCCCGGGTTCCCGGTTTCGATTCCCGGCGGGGTCAGGGATTTTCTCTGCCTCGTGATGGCCGGGTGTTGTGTGCTGTCCTTAGGTTAGTTAGGTTTAGGTAGTTCTAAGTTCTAGGGGACTGATGACTGTAGATGTTAAGTCCCATAGTGCTCAGAGCCATTGTCTATTATTCACTCCCATACTCCCATACAAGGCTACACTCCACACGAATACTTTCAGAGGAGATTTCCTGACGCTTAAATCTATATTACTCTCCTTCAGCCGGCCGGTGTGGCCGAGCGCTTCTAGGCGCTTCAGTCTGGAACCGCACGACCCCTACGGTCGCAGGTTCGAATCCTGCCTCGGGCATGGTGTGTGTGATGTCCTTAGATTAGTTAGGTTTGAGTAGCTCTACATTCTAGGGACTGATGACCTCAAATGTTAAGTCCCATAGTGCTCAGTGCCATTTGAACCATTTTTGAACTCTCCTTCAGAAACAGTTTTCTTGCAATTGCCAGTCACATTTTATATCCTCTTTATTTCGGCGTGAATCATATACTTCAATTCCCAAACAGGATAAACTCGTCTAGTACTTTAATTGTCTAATTTCCTGTTCAAATTCCATCAGCACCGCTTCATTTAATTCGTACCGTTATCCTCTTTTGATTTTTTATGTTTATTTCATAACCTCTTTTCGAGATACTGCCCATTCTGTTCAAGTGCTCTTCCAAGACCTATGCTGTCTACAGAAGTGTTGTCGGCAAACCTCACAGATTTTATTCTCCAAATTTTTCTTTGGTTTCATTTACTGCGTGCTGAATTTACATTTTGAATAACATCGGGGTAGCATACAAACTTAGCCCACTTTCTTCTCAAACATTGCTTTCATTCCACACCCTTCGACTCCTATAATTGACATCTGATTTTTGCACTTGTTGTATATAATCTTTTGCTCCCAGCATTTTACACCCTCCTACCTGCAGAATCTCGAAGAGCGTATTCTGATTAACATTTTCGAAATCTTTCCTTAAGTCTAGAAATGTTATGAATGTAGGTTTGCCTTTCTTTAACCTACCTTACACGATTAGTCGTAGGGTCAATATTACCTTACATATTCGTACATTCTTCCAGAACCCAATGTAGGCTTCTCCCAGTGTTTCCATTCTTCTGTAAATTATTCATGCTATTACTTTGCAACAATGTGTTGTTACCGTTTCTCCACAGTATCTACTTTTCCGAGTGTGCAAGTGAGTAGGAACACGTGCTAGAAACTTGGGAAGTGGGAATGGTGTAGTGCTGGAGGTGAGGCTGTGATGGCATCTCGTGAGATGTGCCCGGATAGCTCAACCGGTAACAGCATTGCTTAAAAAAAGTTGGGTTCCTAGTTTGAATCCCAGTCCGGCGCCGAGTTTCAAACTGCCAGGAAACTTCTAAACGGCACACAGATTACTGCAGAGCGAAATATTCATCCTCAGGTACACGAATTGTTCGCATGTGTAACACAGAGAGGGATGTAGTAGATTTCTGGGTGCCGGCCCAGCGATTTTGGCTATGCCTTTCCGCGGCCGCCGCGACTGCAGTGACACCTGGGAGCGGCGGCGGGCAACGAGCGCGACCGCGACGGCGACCCGCGGCTGCGGCTGGCAGGCGTCATCGCCGACTGGCTGCCCCTGCCCCGCCGTCAATAGGCAGCCCGCACAGCGCACCCCCGCGGCCAGATCCAATTTCCTGCGCCTTTCAATACGTCGCCAAAATAGAACGCCGTCGCTGCCACGTCACTCCTCGCAAGAAAGCGCTTTTCTTTGGAGGTTTTAATTACATTTTCGATCCTCGGCTAGCCTGCAGAGAAAAGAAAATCGTTTCCTCGAGAAAGCCCCTTCGATGCTTTTACCTTAATCTTCGGCTTTCTCGAGCGTCACTCCGTTAACTTCCTCAGCCCAGACTATGGATAATGGCAGTGGTGATGGGTACAAGTACACGTCTCTCTCACATCTGATACAAAATTGTTAGGCTTTAAATGAAAGCTTCAAAATTACAGGATAACGCTATTAATATTAATCAAATCGTCTTAAATTTTCATCTAACACAGTGATTGTGAAGAACAAATCGCAGGGAAACGTGCACAGCAGCAACCCTTCTTCCATTACCTGGCAACTGGTCATAACTTTGACTAATACACACTCATGCTCATAAATTAAGGATAATGCTGATACATGGTGCAACAACGCTCCGGTGAGCGGGTTGCGGGTTTAAATCACCTCTGGGTATGACTATGGGGTGCATTTGACCTGCGGTCGTCGCACGGTGGCGCTGGCAGCAGTCAACATAAGCAGAGGTGTGATGGTGCATGTCAGAGTACAGTGCAGCGAGGAAGTGTGTAGACGTTTTCAGACGTGCTAATGCTGACTGTGTGCTCGAAATGGCTTAAAGAACACATATTGACGACGTTATGAAGGGTAGAATACTAGGGAGATTGGAGGCTGGTCAAACACAGCAGGTCGTAGCACGGGCCCTCCGTGTGCCACATAGTGTGATCTCAAATTTATAGCAATGATTCCAGCAGACAGGAATCGTGTCCAGGCGCTACAGTACGGGACGTCCACAGTGTACGACACCACAAGAAGACAGGTATCTCACCATCAGTGCCCACAGACGGCCACGGAGTATTGCAGGTAGCCTTGCTTGGGACCTTACTGCAGCCACTGGAACAGTTGTCTCCAGACACACAGTCTACAGACGACTGAACAGACATGGTTTATTTTCCTGGAGATCTGCAAGGTGCATTTTACCGACCCCTGGTCACAGAAGAGCCCGTAGGCCTGGTGTCAAGAACACAGTACATGGTGGCCGGCCGAAGTGGCCGTGCGGTTAAAGGCGCTGCAGTCTGTAACCGCAAGACCGCTACGGTCGCAGGTTCGAATCCTGCCTCGGGCATGGATGTTTGTGATGTCCTTCGGTTAGTTAGGTTTAACTAGTTCTAAGTTCTAGGGGACTAATGACCTCAGCAGTTGAGTCCCATAGTGCTCAGAGCCATTTAAACCACAGTACATGGTCATTGGAACAGTGGTCCCAGGTTATGTTCACGGACGAGTCCAGATATAGTCTGAACTGTGATTCTCGCCGGATTTTCATCTGGCGTGAACCAGAAACCAGATACCAACCTCTTAATGTCCTTTAACGGGAACAGTATGGAGGTCGTGGTTTGATGGTGTGGGGTGGGATTATGATTGGTGCACGTACACCCCTGCATGTCTTTGAGAGAGGAACTGTAACTGGTCAGGTGTATCGGGTCGTTATTTTGTATCACCTTTTCAGGGGTGCAGTGGGTCCCACCTTCCTCCTGATGGATGATGACGCATGGCCCCACCGAGCTGCCATCGTGGAGGAGTACCTTGAAACAGAAGATATCAGGCGAACGGAGTGGCCTGCCTGTTTTCCAGACCTGAACCCCATTGAGCACGTCTGGGATGCTCTCGGTCGACGTATCGCTGTACGTCTTCAAACCCCTACGACACTTCAGGAGCTCCGACAGGCACTGGTACAAGAATGGGAGGCTACACCCTAGCAGCTGCTCGACCACCTGATCCAGAATATGCCAACCCGTTGTGCGGCCTGTGTACGTGTGCATGGTGATCGTATCCCATATTGATTTTTAGGTATGTCCATTGATGAGAGATTAAATTGGAAGAAACACATTGATGATCTGCTGAAACGTTTGAGTTCAGCTACTTATGCAATAAGGGTCATTGCAAATTTTGGTGATAAACATCTTAGTAAATTAGCTTACTACGCCTATTTTCACTCATTGCTTTCGTATGGCATCATATTTTGGGGTAATTCATCACTGAGGAATACAGTATTTATCGCACAAAAGCGTGTAATCAGAATAATAGCTGGAGTCCACCCAAGATCATCCTGCAGACATTTATTTAAGGATCTAGGGATATTCACAGTAGCTTCTCAGTATACTCTCTTATGAAATTTGTTATTAACAACCAAACCCAATTCAAAAGTAATAGCAGTGTGCATAACTACAATACTAGGAGAAATGACGATCTTCACTATTCAAGATTAAATCTAACTTTGGCACAGAAAGGGGTGAATTATACTGGCACTAAAGTCTTTGGTCACTTACCAAATAGTATCAAAAGTCTGACAGATAACCAACAAGTATTTAAGAAGAAATTAAAAGAATTTCTGAATGACAACTCCTTCTACTCCATAGAGGAATTTTTAGATATAAATTAAGAAAAAAAAAGGAAAAAAAAACAAAACAAAAATAAAAAAAATAAAAAAAGAAATAAAAATAAAAAATAAAGGAAAAAAACACAAAAAAATAAAGTTGTTATATTAACTTAAGTATGTTGTTAAATTAACCTAATTATGTCATGTATTGGAAAATTCGACTCGTTGCACATCATTACGAAATATCGTATTCATGATCCATGGAACTAGTATTAATCTAATCTAATCTAATCTAATCTGTCGGAGTACATGCGCAGGAAACAGTGGCGTTTTGTGGCACATGTATTTCGGGACGGTTTTCTCAACTTATCGCCAATACCGTGGACTTACAGATCTGTGTCGTGTGTGTTCCCTATGTGCCTATGCTATTAGCGCCAGTTTTGTGTAGTGTCATGTGTGGCACCACATTCTGCAGTTATCCTTAATTTATGAGCATGAATGTATTTCGAAGGCATAGGCGGGAAGACTCGCCATTGTTGATTACGTATGAGGGCTGTGGTTTGTCGTTACATTCCTTTCAATAACTTTTTGCAAGAAGGTTGTAGGGCTATTTTGATGTGAAATAGCGTATAATAATACCATTATTACAGGTTCACCGGATATTGCTTTACTTTTCACAGCCGACAAGAATATCAATTACTTCACACTATCTCTAGCCAAACACATTGTAACAATTTACCGCCAGCGCAGCATGTTGTTATAATGGGTGGGTTAATATGTGACACATAGTGTATTCTATTAAAAATTGATCATAGGTGTTAAGGTTTTATGCAACTTATTGCTGTTTTTATCTTGCACATTATTTGTTATCAGTACTGCAGAAGAGCCTGTTTACCTCTTAGAAGTTACTGCAATATAATATTTCCAGGTGTCCTTGCCCTGATAGGTGAACTTCATTATCAGAGCTGCAGTCCATACACAGGTAATATTTATCAAATCTTGCACAGTAATCATGAGCCCATTGCCCACACATAGAACACTGAAACAATTTTGTTGACTGCACTGAACTGGAATAGGTCTCAGCACAGTCATTACAGAAACTGTCGTGTGTTTCATCAGAAGATCTTTCTCGTCGCACATGTTTGTTATGCTTCTTTGTCTTCATGCTCGTTTTCTCTCTTGTACTGGAAGATAAGTCGTTTCAATAGCAGAGAAGTTTTAAACGTTATATCACTCACCTGAGAGTAAGACTTTCAGATGATACAGCACTTCTGGTGAATACTGGAAGCCTGCGTTGCTGTTAAAAAATTCTCGGAGAAGAAATAATAAGAGACAGATGAAGAAACAATGTTTTCTCTTGTAGTCTCTCTTATACTAACAGCCCACCCTTTAATTACATCGCATTCGGGAGGACGACGGTTCAATCCCGCCTCCGGCCATCCTAATTTAGGTTTTCCGTGTTTTCCCTAAATCGCTCCAGGCAAATGCCGGGATGGTTCCTTTGAAAGGGCACGGCCGACTTCCTTCCCCATCCTTCCCTAATCCTATGAGACCGATGACCTCGCTGTCTGGTCTCCTTCCCCAAACCACCTGAACCACCTTTAATTACAGAGGGGAAATCTTTATTATAAGGTGCTACCTAATAAGATGAACAATGTAACATCAGGTCTCAATCTACCGTACCAAACTAACTCCTTTGTTAGACTGTGAAGAAGAATTTCCGTCGGTGTACGTTGGTACACGTGGGCGGATGGTTACAAGAACGATGAAAACAATACGAGATTATGCGTCGCACTTGTATGCAGGGCTCCATTATGGAAGATGGTGGAGTTAATCACTTATTCAGGGGATGCAATAGAGCCCCTGTATCACTGGGTACAGTTGTCACTCGTCTAATAGTATTATTTTTGACTGTCACCTCGGGAATATTCTGCAACCCAGTGGCTCCCTATTCCTTCAGCAAACTGATGTGCCAACCCATACCTCCATAAATATGGAATACCTGCTACAACTCAACGTCTCCGTCATTCAGGCAACCAAGGGTCGTACACACTTCTGGGAAAATGTCCCTCATTCATTTGCTCTGGAGTGTGTACTTCTTGTCAGATTTCTTTCCCGCTTCATAGCTACTACAATATAGAAATTACAGAAACGTTTGATAGAAACGTTCAATTTTCTTAAGTTTAAACAATAAGAAGTGGATCTTCCAAAGCGTGTAAGGGTTTAGCGGCACCCTGTCAATTGAGTTATTGTGTATTTTAAATTGGTTTGTCTCACAAAACGAAATTCTGACTGTGACTTCCTCTAACAAAAGTTAAAAAGGAATTAAATTCTCATCTCTCCCAAACAAATTTTTAAACAGTGAATTCCTCTTCCCATTCAGAGCCAGATATTAGTGATCCTTCCACCACTGCTGGGTAGTGCCGCACTATATCTCACGTTCTGCACCCAAATACTCCACCTCAGCGTGCCAGTAATGATAAAACTATGTACACCAGAAATCACTTTCACTGCCTGGAAATATTTCTCATAAAACAACGAGAATTTTTTTCGCTATATACGTAACGCAGAAAAACAATTCGAATGCAGTGTGTAAGTAGTTCGAAACATTAAAGTAGTTTAGCAGACTAATGCATATTTAAATAATTAAAATGTTAGAGTGGAATAACGTATCCCTATTCGATGTATGTTTGACGCAGTTTATTCGCGGACCATAATGCGTTCACTAGAGACTAACTATCATGAGCAGTTATGATGTGATTTCTTGTCCCAAAGCTGATTTGATGGAGTTCTTCACGCTACACTATCTAGTGTATACCTCTTCATCTCTGCATAGCCACTGGGACCTACTTCTAATTGAACGTACTTAGTGTATTCAAGCGCTTGTCACCCTATACAATTTTACAATTTTACCTGTCATACCTCACTCCTTTACCAAATTCATTATTCCTGTCATCCTTGGACCTTCCAACCCGACCGTCCCTTCCTACACTCACCTTGCACGTACAGTTCTTTACTTCTGAATTAGATGGAGTACATCACCATAACATAGTCGATCAATCAGTGCAATATTCAGCATTGTTATCTCACTTCATATTTCTACAGCTTTTATTTTCCTCTTCTCGCACTTGGGTAAGCATACGCTTCAGAGAAGAAGTTGGTAACAGATTTCTCTTCCCCAAAAACGCTTTTCTTCTACTTTCAGTCCACGTTTTATATTCTTTTTACGTGGACCACCGACAGATGGATAATAGAATGATGAGCAACAAATGGCATTCATAAAAAAAAAAAAATAGTTTATGGTGAATAAAATATTCAGCTTTGAATTATGAGCGACGCGTGATGCAGTAGCAGATTTCCTACACAATATCCCAGTCCAACACCTTGAAAGAGAGCTGTCTAATGTATAGATGTCGAGGCTGGACCTCTATATCTAGTGTTTTATCAAGTCTGGGTTTAATCTGAATATCACATTGAAACTATACATTCTGCGTCTACTGTTTTATGATCAATCATTTATACTGGCTGGTTATAACAGTGGCAACTGACTCCCAGCATCGGCTAGAACTAAAGGCAACACTTGCTGCGAACTCGAACAGCCGCCAACTGGATAACTCGACGAATCCGCCTTTATCAGTGAGCGGCGGAGCAATCTTGCATCAGCGATCACGTTGGCGAAAGCAGAAATCAGTTCCTGGTGTTAGCGCACTCTTTGGCGACTGACACCACGATAAGTGGATTGAACTGATGCTTTAAAGGTCTCGTAGTGGATGCATAAATTGACTGCAGTGAATGAGCGCCAAGCGTATGACGACAGCCGGTCGAGTGGCCGTGCGGTTCTAGGCGCTACAGTCTGGAACCGAGCAACTGCTACGGTCGCAGGTTCGAATCCTGCCTCGGGCATGGATGTGTGTCATGTCCTTAGGTTAGTTAGGTCTAATTAGTTATAAGTGCTAGGCGACTGATGACCTCAGAAGTTTAGTCGCATAGTGCTCAGAGCCATTTCGTATGACGACAGACCGGAACTGAGTGGCACCTGGTAGAGAGAGTGCATGCTTGGTGGTGCCCTCTGGCGTTATTACAGTGTACAATGTGACTGGGTACACAGCAGTCACCCCTACTGTACCCGGTAATTTCTTATCGTATCATACATTTTTACTATTTCTTTATCGATTGGAGAGCTACTAGGCATAAACACTTGTGCTACTGGCGGTGGTCTCGGCTTTGTCTTTCTCATGGCTGTAATGATCCGGCCGCTATGCCGTTCAAAATAGCAGACGCATATTCTTATTTCTTGATCATTATCAGAAATACTCTGCAAGTTACAGTTAGCTAGAAATCACTAATAATGTTCTCAGTGTCGAGAGAGCATTGTTTGGTTCAGTGCCAGGAAGGTTTTTGAAACACCTTGAATGAATGCAAACACGTCTGCATACGTACAAAACGTGTCAGCGACCTTACCACACGAAGCACGATTCGGGACGATCCCTTCACCAGTGACGTTGAGAATTGATGCAGCGAAGATATTGTGCTCGTATGCGGGACGACGGTGTTGTCCAAGTCACTATGAGGTTTCTCTAGGTTGCTGAAGATGAATATCAACGTTACTACTTTGAAAGGGCACTGCTAATTGCTTTCCACATTTCTCCAGATTCCGAGCGATGTGTGTGTCTGTCATACACCTATTTGTCGAGGTAGCGAGATTTTAATGTAATCATACCAAATCAAGAACGTTTTAATGTTTATTTCAGCCAATCGTAATTACTCTTTGTTGCTAATGATGAATTTTAATTAGCTACTAAACATAGGATGATCCAACCTTATGTGGATCTTCCATGAGTAAAAACTATCCAAGATTTCTCAAATAACTACTGTTTTAATGATATGTTATAATTATAACTTATATAAAGGACATATGGATTCTCACCGGAACAGTATAAACTTTTCATAAAGGAAATATTGATTCCCACCAGTACAATGTGTGTCACTACAGTTATCATGATGTTTACTGTATCTTGTTTACAAGCAATTAGTTAATTAATTAGTGTCATATCTCAGTCTTATTCTAATTTGTGTACAAACCTGGTAGATTGTACAGATAGCACTCATTCTCCTCTTTACATGGACAATGGAACCCTGTTGTTCAATGTATTGAAGTTACAGCAGAAGACTGTAACTCATGAATTTGTGTCATCGTGTGTGAATTATTCGTCAATTAATGGAAAGAAATACCAGAGCAATAATCTGTCAGCCTCTTTGCACAAATACAGCATCAAAGGTAAAATTCCTTGGTGAAAGGCTACAGACATTTGAGATACGTTCAGATGTTCGACGAGGAGATGGAGCCTCCCCCCATGCTGTTTAACTTATACCTGGACAAAATTATAGAAGAATTAAGGAGAGGCATAAACTTCTATATTCTAGGTTAAAATCAATTATTATTGTTGCCTTGTCTGATGATGTACCACTGTCTGCAAAGATGAAGGAAGAAATAAAATTTTTCACCGAAGAACTGCTCAAGGCAATCTAGCAGCCAAAACACATTACGAGGAAAATCTGCGACAGAACAGCAGGAAAGTTCGTCAAAAGGTGAAATACGTGACGATTTTACAGGTATCCTGCTTCAAAGCCATTCAGAGATCATACAACAATTGGTGTTGGACAGGAGCGAAACAACTAGGAAAAAAACATGAAAGACATTCAGAATCTCACGGCACCACAACAACAACAAAATATCGCACAGTGCGAAAATGTGACATTAAAACAAATCTATTATTTGAAGCGATACATACACTGAAGTGCAAGGAAAGTGGAATAGGCATACGTAAACAAATACAGAGATGTGTAAACATGCAGAATACGGCACTGCGGTCGGCAACGCCTATACAACACAACAAGTATCTGGCGCAGTTGTTAAATCGGTTACTGCTGGTAAAATGGCAGATTATCAAGATTTAAGTGAGCTTGAAGTGGTTTTATAGTCAGCGCACGAGCGATGGTAAACACAATCTCCAAGATAGCGATGAAGTGGGGATTCTCCCGTACGACTATTTCGCGAGTGAACCGTGAATATCAAGAATCCGGTGAAACATCAGATCTTTGACATCGCTGCGGCCGGAAAAACATCATGCAACAACGGGACCAGCGATGACCGAAGAGAATCGTTCAACGTGACAGAAGTGCACCAACAAGTGCCAGCGTGCGAACCATTCAACGACAAGTCATCGATACGGACTTTCAGAGTCGAAAGCCTACACGTGTACCCTTGATGACTGCACGACAAAGAGCTTTACGCCTCGCTTGGGCCCGTCAACACCGACATTACGGACGAGTCCCGTTTCAAATTTTGTTGAGCGGATTGACGTTTACGGGTATAGAGACAACCTCATGACTCTATGGACCCTGCACGTAAGCAGGGGACTGTTCAAGCTGGTGGAGGCTCTGTAATGGCGTTGGCCTGTGCATGTGGATTCATATGGGACCCCTCATACGTCAGGATGCAACTTTGACAGGTGACACATACGTAAGCATCCTGTCTGATCACCTGCTTCCATTCATGTCCACTGTGCATTCCGACGGACTTTGACAGTTCCAGCAGGACAATGCGACACCCCACACGTCCAGAACTGTTACTGAGTCTCTCCAGGGAAATAGTTAAAACATTTCCGCTGGCCACCAAACTCCCTAGATATGAACATTATTGAGTATATCTGGGATGCCCTGCAACGTGCTGTTCAGAAGAGATCTTCACCCACTCGCACTCTCACTGATTTATGGACAGCCCTGCAGGATTCATGGTGTCAGTTCCTTCCAGCACTTCTTAAGACCTTAGTTGAGTACATACCACGTCGTGTTATGGCACTTCTGCGTGCTCACTGGGGCCCTACTCGATTTTAAGCAGGTGTACCAATTTCTTTGGCTCTTCAGTGTATATTAGACAGCAGAATGTGAGGGGAGGGGGGACACACAAAAGTTACTGTTGTGTTCTTGAATCCGAAGACTGGTCTGATGCATCTTTCCACAGTAGCGTATCCTGTGCAGGACTCTTCAACTGTGCATAACTATGTCGAGCTCTATCCAATTGAACCTGTTTACTGTATTAAATTCTTGATCTCCCTGTACATTTTTCACCCCCAAACTTCCCTTAATTAGTGAACTGATTATTTTTTTATGCCTTTAGGATGTGTCCTATCAAGCGATCTCTTCTTCTAGTCGTGCCACAAATTTTTCCCCTAATTATATTCAATACTTCCTTATAGTTGTTCGATCCACCCATCTAAATTTCGATATCTCTCTTTAATACCACACTTCTAAAGGTTCTGCTCCCTTCTTGTCTTGCTTATCGCCCAAGTTTCACTTTCGCGCAAAGCTACACTCCATTCAAATACATTGACCTCCTGTCAAAAGCCTCCACAATCGCCATTTTCAGTGCGAACCGCTACGGTACGTGGAGGAGGAGAGTCATTGAGGTCCTGGAATTTACCGTTGGGATGTGGAGTCATGTTTACCCCAGACCCGCCGTGGCCATTGCTCTAAGTTCCTCTCTTAAGGATCCACGGCACGAACAGCCCGATCGAGGTGGTCCTGCAAAATTCTCGACTAGGTTTAAATTCTGCAGGTGTGGTGGCGAGGGAGTACAGTAAACTCATCCTCGTGCTGTTTGAACCACGCACGTACAGTGCGAGCTGTGTGACACATTGCATGATCATGCTGGTAGATGCCATCGTGCCAGGGACAAAAAAGTTGCATGAAGTGGTGGACATGTTCCCTAAGAGTAGATGCACACTTGTGTCCCTTATGTGGAAGAGATAAGCTGGTCTCCTCTTAGTGTCTCATTTACTAATCTAATTCAACTAGCGTCACATGAATAATTCGACTACATGATGTTATGTTTGTTTCTGTTTTGCTGATATTTACCTCATAACCTCCTGTCAAGACACACACCCCTTTCAGATGGTGTTACAAGTGCTTTGCCGCTTCTGGCAGAAATACAGTCTCATTGAGAAAAACAAAGTTTGTATTTCTCTCTCTGAAGTTCGATTCGCTTTCAAAACTTCTGCTTGTTTTCCTTTACTGGGTGGTCAATACACAGATGGCGTAATATCAGGAAGAGGCTAAAACACTGTCTCACTCCCGTCTCAACTACAGATTCCCTTTCATGACCGATTCTAGTAACTGCAGTCTGCGTTCTGTACTAATTATAGACAGCTTCTCGCTCTCTGAATTTTACCCCTGCTACCTTCAAAATTTCAAGCGGTGTATTCCAGTCAACACTCTCAAACTATTTCTCTACCTACAAACGTTGTGAACTTTGGTTGGCATCTCCTCGGTCTTCCTTGTGAGACTATGACGATGAAGAAGTCCCATAATCCGAGGAGCGTAGGGTACTATGCGGGAGACCCGCACCGCCGACTAGGCAAGGTCCTAGCGGAGGTAGTTTGCCACTGCCTTTCTCCGACCGTAATGGGGATGAATGATGATGACGACGACACAATAACACCCAGTCATCTCGAGGCAGGGGAAATCCCTGACCCCGCCGGGAATCGAACACGGGACCCCGTGCGCGGGAAGCGAGAACGCCACTGCAAGACCACGAGACTACAATGAAGGTCAAAATCAGCTTGTTAGAAGATACTACGGAAGAGTTACCAAAGATGAACATCACAAGAGGCAAACATAACAAGTTGTCTAATCCGTGGAATAATAGTAACAAAGTATAGACTAACAGAGTATCTTAAAAAGAAGACTGTCACGAAATTTTCAGAAGAACGTGCGAAAAAAAAATTGAATTCGCTAAGATATTTTGGAAGGACGACGAGCCAGGAAGTTCAAACATCTAAGTGGACAAAACAAGAAAAGAAAAAGCAATTGTCATCTAAGGACTGGCTGTACTCAAAATATTTGTCTCGTAATAAACTCTTAGATGCTTCTTTCTAGTACTTCCTGATTTCAACGATGTGTAAGTTTCCTCTGTATGAAGAATTTTTGCCACTGTCTGTATGATACCTGTCGACATGACGTCACAGTGTTCACCTCGTGGATTGCCATTGTAGCCGAGCGGTTCTAGGCGCTTCAGTCTGGAACCGCGCGACTGCTACGGTCGCAGGTTCGAATCCTGCCACGGGCATGGATGTGTGTGATGTCCTTAGGTTAGTTAGATTTAAGTAGTTCTAAGTTCTAGGGGACTAATGACCTCAGATGTTGAGTCCCATAGCGCTCAGAGCCATTTGAACCATTTGTTCACCTTGTGCATTCTCAGTAGTCGACCATGAGGTTGCGGAGAGTATCCCGTCAGCGAGGGCCTATTTTCTGCACTGATTGCACGTGTTACAAGCTCTAACCACGATGAAGATGCGACAGTATGCATTAACTACAAAAAGTGCGGATGGTGATCGGTACATTAACGTATCTGCTGGAGATAGAAAGATGTGCACTTCAGTCGTAACACACACCGTTATGACTCCGTTCGCGCCTCTCGTGGGAGGCCTCTAGAGCTCGGTCTGTCAGATGCCGTGAATAAATAACAGCTCCATCTTACACAGGCTAGTGAACTCCTGCACGGAACGCAACCAATAAGAGACGAACGCCGGCGCCAACGTGGAAGCGATCATTTGTTACCAGCGCAGCCACTTCATAACTCAACAAGTATTCAGGGCCCAGCGGCAGAAGCCAGCCGGCTGGGTCGAATATTAACCTCCACAATAAATCTTTGACGGCACTCCCGCCCCAGGAATGGATGGATCGCTAGATTTCGTGTTGTCCGTGCTTTCGCAACCGCAGGAAGAACGGTGCAAAGAGTTAGTTCATCTCTTCTCATTTCTTCCGGGTTTACATGAAGAATGGTTTGAATATTGCTAGTTATGTAGGTTTTTGAATAATAAAGTTTTTAACCGTGAAGCAGCAGAATGGAAATATCAGTGACACGAGCAAAAGTAGTAACACCACCTAAAGGCGGGAAAGTGGCACAGGTTGCACCAACACACAAGACAATCAGCAGCAGTAATTTGCAGAAGTACATCTACATCTACATTCTACATCTACATTTATACTCCGCAAGCCACCCAACGGTGTGTGGCGGAGGGCACTTTACGTCCCACTGTCATTACCTCCCTTTCCTGTTCCAGTCGCGTATGGTTCGCGGGAAGAACGACTGTCTGAAAGCCTCCGTGCGCGCTCTAATCTCTCTAATTTTACATTCGTGATCTCCTCGGGAGGTATAAGTAGGGGGAAGCAATATATTCGATACCTCATCCAGAAACGCACCCTCTCGAAACCTGGCGAGCAAGCTACACCGCGATGCAGAGCGCCTCTCTTGCAGAGTCTGCCACTTGAGTTTGTTAAACATCTCCGTAACGCTATCACGGTTACCAAATAACCCTGTGACGAAACGCGCCACTCTTCTTTGGATCTTCTCTATCTCCTCCGTCAACCCGATCTGGTACGGATCCCACACTGATGAGCAATACTCAAGTATAGGTCGAACGAGTGTTTTGTAAGCCACCTCCTTTGTTGATGGACTACATTTTCTAAGGACTCTCCCAATGAATCTCAACCTGGTACCCGCCCTACCAACAATTAATTTTATATTATCATTCCACTTCAAATCGTTCCGCACGCACACTCCCAGATATTTTACAGAAGTAACTGCTACCACTGTTTGCTCCGCTATCATATAATCATACAATAAAGGATCCTTCTTTCTATGTACTCGCAATACATTACATTTGTCTATGTTAAGGGTCAGTTGCCACTCCCTGCACCAAGTGCCTATCCGCTTCAGATCTTCGTGCATTTCGCTACAATTTTCTAATGCTGCAACTTCTCTGTATACTACAGCATCATCCGCGAAAAGCCGCATGGGACTTCCGACACTATCTACTAGGTCATTTATACATATTGTGAAAGGCAATGGTCCCATAACACTCCCCTGTGGCACACCAGACGTTACTTTAACGTCTGTAGACGTCTTTCCATTGACAACAACATGGTGTGTTCTGTTTGCTAAAAACTCTTCAATCCAGCCACACAGCTGGTCTGATATTCCGTAGGCTCTTACTTTGTTTATCAGGCGACAGTGCGAAACTGTATCGAACGCCTTCCGGAAGTCAAGAAAAATAGCATCTACCTAAGAGCCTGTATCTAATAATTTCTTTGTCTCATGAACAAATAAAGCGAGTTGGGTCTCACACGATCGCTGTTTCCGGAATCCATGTTGATTCCTACATAGTAGATTCTGGGTTTCCAAAAATGACATGATACTCGAGCAAAAAACATGTTCTAAAATTTTACAACAGATTGACGTCAGATATATAGGTCTATAGTTTTGCGCATCTGCTCGACGACCCTTCTTGAAGACTGGGACTACCTGTGTTTTTTTCCAATCATTTGAAACCTTCCCTTCCTCTAGAGACTTGCGGTACACGGCTGTTAGAAGGGGGGCAAGTTCTTTCGCGTACTCTGTGTAGAATCGAATTGGTATCCCGTCAGGTCCAGTGGACTTTCCTCTGTTGAGTGATTCCAGTTGCTTTTCTATTCCTTAGACACTTATTTCGATGTCAGCCATTTTTTCGTTTGTGCGAGTATTTAGAGAAGGAACTGCAGTGCGGTCTTCCTCTGTGAAACAGCTTTGGAAAAAGGTGTTTAGTATTTCAGCTTTACGCGTGTCATCCTCTGTTTCAATGCCATCATCATCCCGGAGTGTCTGGATATGCTGTTTCGAGCCACTTACTGATTTAACGTAAGACCAGAACTTCCTAGGATTTTCTGTCAAGTCGGTACACGTCATCCATTATGACTGACACAGTTTGTTTAGTGTAGCCAGGTTGGTATCTACCAATTAACCTGTAGTTTCTAATAAACGCAACACATAATACTGGCGCCGAATTGTAACAGGATTTTAGAACACACACTGTGTTCGAGCATTATTAAATATCTCAAGGAAAACGATTTATTAACACATTACCATCACTGACTCAGAAAAATCTTCCTTATGAGATACAACTGGCTATTTATTCACACGAAATAATGACAGCTGTCGATAGGGAACCTCAAGTTGATTCTATATTTCTAAATTTCATGAAGGCTTTTGACACCGTTCATCTATATGGCTTCGGCTCAAACTGCATGCCTGCGCAGTACGGTCTCAATAGTACGGCTAGGTTCGTCATATCTTCTTCGAAAAGTCATAGTTCATGATAACTGACAGGAAGTCGTCTAGTGAAACTGAAGTGCCATCTGCGACTCCGCAATGATATGTTAAAAAGGTATTCTGCTGTTTTTAGCCTATATAAATGATTTATGGGAGAATCTCAACAGTTCTCTTAGATTTTTTTTGCACATGATGCTGTCGTTGGCTGTATAGTAATACTATAAAATGAAACCGAATTGCAAAATCATTAAATCTGTATCGTGCGAAAAGTGGCAGTTTCCCTGAAAAATAAAAAGTGTGATGTCTCCATAAGAAATTTAATTAAATTTCGGATACACGAACAGTTACAATCCAACTAAGTACCTAAGGATTATAATTACAAACAACTTAAATTTTCATCATCGTACAGAAAATTTTCTTCTACTGGAAGAACACATACAAGACCCAACATATCTACTAAATATACGCTACGCTATTCTTTTCCGACCTATTTTGGAGTAGTGCTGCGTGATATGGGATCCTTACCAGATAGGATTCAGAGAAGACAACGAAATACTTTAAAGGAAGGCAGCTCGTTTTGTGCTATTGCGGAACAGTGAAGAGAGTGTCACGAATATGTTAAATGAGTTCATGTTGCCTATATTTACATAAAAAAAGCTTTTCCGTTGCTTTGAGATGCGTCCAACTTTCTCCCCAAAATATCAGAATAATTTGTGAAGAAATGGTGATCCTCATTAAGTAAGAGGAATAAGTTCCTTTTGGATGTTGGAGCTCTTTTATCTTTTGTTCGTGCTGAGAAAAATTAGACATTCATTATGACTGATACAGTTTGTTGGTATCTACCAGTTAACCTGTAGTTTCTAACAAACATGGATAAGTGGGCTATACAAGTAGCAAAAACAGAAACAAAAATACAGAACATCTAAAACTACTAAAATGTAATAACTCACACTCAACATTTGCGGACCACCTAACGTACAGCATGACCACCCTATGAACCTACATATCCGTTTTAAAATCCTTAGAAAGAGCAATACTTTGCACCAAAAATTAAAATTATAAGGGATCTGTCAAATACAGAAATGAATATATCATGGTAAAACTTACTAAACGAATACACATCACCCTGCAATAAAACACACTTCCCACGTTAGAAAAACTGTGTGAATGACAACCATTTCCCCTAATCCTACACACACACACACACACACACACACACACACACACACACACACACACACACACACACACGGAGAATATCCGGATGTCGAATACACGTTGGATTTCATGTGCCGCCCTTCAAATAAACGTACAGTGAGAAAAGAGCGTCATACAGCAGCAACAAAACGATAGGTGACACTTGAAACCTTCTGTTTTGCAACAAAATGCATAAAGAGAAATTTGTGTCTAAGCCGTTATCAAGGGAAATAAGTGTCTGAACACATCAAAAATAACGGAAACAAGGTTACAGAATCAAAAGTTGTGGCGTACTAAATAACGCGAATACCGGTCTGAAGGAGCTGAAAAACTGAGGAATAAAACACGTTTTGTAGTTTGGAGGTGACAGGCTGCAAACATGCCTGGTACTTGTACAGTTACCCGCACAAAATTACTTGTTAGCGTCCTGTAGCGTATGTGTCAAACTATAGAAATATTTATTTTACAACCTGTACACTAGACGTAATTTTCACCATAACATGCAATGTGTCGTGTATTGGTAACGAAAAGTGTGTCATTGACTACGTATGCAAACCAACCTCAAACCTTTACGCCTATCATTCCGTTATACAGGTTGTAATGGCTAAGAGTGCAGGTGTTTGTAGATGCGGTACCTTAGTATGTACACATATCAGTGTGTAGTTGTTTTTTCTCTGCGTCGAACAGCCTTCTACATCTACATCTACATCTACACAGGCATTCCGCAAGCCAACGTACGGTGCGTGGCTCGGGGTACACTTTGTCACTACTTGTCATTTCCTCTGAGCTGCTTCGACGTCTTCCTCCAATTAGACTTGGAATGGATCCCAAACGCTCTAGCTGTACTCAAGAATAGCCCGCATCAGCTTTCTATATGTGGTCTCTTTTACAGGTGAACCACTCTTCCCTATAATTCTCCCAATAAACGGAAGTCAACCACTGGCCTTCCCTACCACAGTTCTCACATGATCTTTCTTCCTCATATCGATTTTCAACGGTACACCCAGATATTTAAACGACTTGGCTGTGTCAAGCAGGGCACTAGTAATACTGTAACTGAACATTACAGGTTTGATTTACCTACTCATCCGCATTAACTTACATTTTTCGACATTTAGGGTTGGCTGTCTTTCATCACACCAACTGCAAATTTTGTCTAAGTCGGCCTGTATTCCTGTATCTTCTTACATTCACTCAGCTTCGATAACTCGCCGTACACCACGGTATAAGAAGCAAACAACAGCGGATTCCTGCCCACTCTGTCAGTCCATATGTATATAGAGAACAACAGCGGTTTGTCCCACTTCCATGGGGCACTCCTGACGATACGCTTCCCATAAGCACGTCACATAATTTATTACTTGATGTTTTCTGCATGGTCGTAACTGGACCACTAACTGGTCTGTAGCTGTCGGTACAAACTAACCATTTTCCGTCCACGAGTCGCACTTAAACATCTAACCTGCTGTACAGGGGAAATTAAGCATTAATGGCTTGATTTTGCTACATGTGCTTGGAAGTACTAATCACCTAAACACTACTATTCCTGATAGTTAAAATTATAGGTCTGTAAAAGACGTAAACACTGATGTAATATTGTTTAGTACACCGTCCTCAGTCACCAACAGAAACATCTGCTCTTATACCCGTCACACCCCGTACATACAGTGTGTTCCACAATTGCTATTACAAGCTTATGGGGGTTGTACAGGCGAAGTTATAGATAAAATTTTGATGAAGAACGCATCTCCGGAACCGGTTCACGGTACGCACGCAGTGGAGACAATGAGCTCTGACGTATTTTCTTCATGTGCGCCATGAGGCGACCCTGCTGTTCGTTGCACAAGTTGTGTCTGCAACGCAAGCTTTCATACACACAGTGCACTGAACCTAGTGTGTTGAATAATTTCTGCTACCGCCAGAACTCATGCAAAGCGATGTTGTTCCGTATGTACTGGAGCTTCATATGAAAGACTCTTCAGATGGCTCCCCAATAAAATCTGTTAAATCTCAGCACCTTATTTTGCGTGCTTACCGTGAAGCTGGGAGATTTGAAAGTGATCCTAGCCTCAAACTTATTTTATATAAAAAATTACATTTCAAGATAAGGGTTCCTTATCAAAATTTCATCTGCTACGTCCACTGTACAGCTGTACAGCTTCTATAAACCCAAAAAAGGGGTTGTGAATCACCCTCTGCAAATAGCTTTAAACTTAAATTCGAATTTACCATATCACAACAATTAACAGGCTGAACAATGAAAAATCCAACTGCAAATACCAAAAAAGTGCTGAAACATGTTTCGGCAAGAAAAAACTCGGATGGAAAAGTTTAAGTGTACATCTTTCACACGTGTAAAGAGATTGAAAGTTCCAGAATGAGATTTTCATCCTGCAGCGGAGTGTGCGCTGAAATGAAACTTCCTGGCAGATTAAAACTGTGTGCCGGGCCGAGACTCGAACTCTGTGCCTTTGCCTTTCGCGGGCAAGTGCTCTACCAGGAAGTTTCAGATTGAAAGTTGCTCTAAGAGCCCCCTGCCAACAACGTAATTGCGAATTGCATAGTAATCGCGTAGATGTGGATGTAGTAAAAGTAACATGTAGGACTACTTATCTGTGACAAACGAATTTACCTAAAGTTGGAAACGTGTAGTAAAATATATTCCTATGGAAAGACCTAACACACTCTGTATCAAAAAACTGTTGACATAAACTGGCAAAATGTGCTGGCGTTTGGGAATGAAATGCTTCCGGCAAGAAATCATCAAATTTTTAACCATAAGCTTCCCCTGCAAAGTAATAATTGCGGATGATGTGATGAATTCTGAAATAGCTATTCAGGACTACTGTATGCGTCGATTTTGCTTGTGGTTGAAGCTAAGTTATTATGGAAGATTCTTACTAAATTCTTGTAAAAGAGATATGGGTTGTTTATTTGTTTATTTGGGTTATCGAGTTTGACAATATGAGAATATTTACTAGGTAGTAACGTCATTTAACGTCACCGTATTGGTTCTTAACTCCTTATTCAACTGGAATTTAAACGAAACCTCCTGTTAATAGATATCACAAATGAATGGACTGGAAACATTTTCATCGACGTTTAATCTAAACCGTACTTAAACAGAAACAATCAGCTGCCTGTAAAGGCTGTAATTTTGACTGGATATTTCATATGGTTTTCATTTTTTGTGGAATGAAATAAGGTAATGAGGTGTGTAAAACGAATCCATTAAAGAGGATTCTCTGCTTCATCCATAAACTTGGTGACCCCATAAATTTCCCTCAGCAAAAATTCATTTAATTAAAATTTCAAACTTCTAATTTGCATATAAATTCATCATCACAGGTATAGTAGGGAACCCACACAACCCATTATCCAACCAGCCCAATACAAAAAATTGTTAATTAATTTTAATTACAAATTTCAGTAATTGAGTAAGTAATGTAGAAATGTAGAGTACTTAAATCCCCCACGTTATATATCATTTGAGCAAGTAATGTAAAGCTATTATGTATGAAATTTGTAACGTTTAATATTATTTTATAAATAATTTAGACACATTAAATTAATTTCTCGTTTCCTTAACACTGGGTTTAAACAACCAAAATCAAATTATGTAAATGATAAGAGTTGAGAAACGAACATAGCTAAAAGATTAATTTGTCCATGACAAGTGCATTGAGTTTCACAGATGTCCAAACCATCACACCCCAATTTTTGTTTTGCAATTAGAAAGAGCTCTTCTCGAGCTACGATTGGCAGCCAACCATTCGTAAGTATGTGTAAACAAAACCAGTAATATTTCTAATATATACGGCTACTTTGTGAGTCTCACAATTTTATTGGCTACACCTAATAACAAAGAAATCCCACACATTCTTCCAAACAGGAAAATAGACAAAGGAAATGGATGGGGATGGTAGGCTAAAAAGGGCTTAAAGGAAATGTATGCTGAACAGTGACAAATTCAGACCAGAACTCAAGGAATTCAAAGGTTTTCAGGAAGCTAAATCAAGCAGAAGATCAGCTGATTTCAAATGGTCTGATGAGAAGAAAAGAGCAACATCTGAGTTATAGAGGAAGCTGAAGGAAAAAATGAAATAAGCAGTTATCTTGGTGTTATTCTTAGATGGTTTGTAACGATTAAAAAGAAATGACAAGACGTAAAAAATTCATTGTTTCGTTCCCAGCCGTAAGGCACTTCAAAATGAGCTTGGATGTGGAAAATGCCATTCGCAATCATTAAATCAAGAACCTTACGACTGTTGGTGCTGCTATGCCAACAACGTATTGTTATTGGTTCAAATGGCTCTGAGCACTATGGGACTTAACTTCTGTGGTCATCAGTCCCCTAGAACTTAGAACTACTTAAACCTAACTAACCTAAGGACATCACACACATCCATGCCCGAGGCAGGATTCGACCTGCGACCGTAGCCGTCGCGCGGTTCCGGACTGAGCGCCTTAACCGCGAGACCACCGCGGCCGGCCACGTATTTTTATTAAAAAATTTCAGGAAGTATCCATACAAAGGTAAGATATTTAGCTGAGTAGCTCCAGCGGAAGCGTAAGAAGATTTCTCTCAGAATGCCTGGGTGACCGTAAACGTTATAGAAAATGCATCAGGCTGTGGCTACGCGCTTTCTGAGTGTATTCGTCTTACATTACCGACATTTTAACTGTTTTATTTAAAGATAAAGTGAACAGCGTTACATTAGGACGCTTTCGGTATGAGCAGCACTTCATACCATCAGGCTATGTTTATGTTTTGCATTGTTTTCCAAAATAGACTTTTAATCGTGGAAGGATGGTGTCGTCGCAAAAACGGCAGACATTCTGGAAGCAAGGACAACAGGTTTATAGCACTGATGCAGCAACAATGTGTGTACGAATGCTCGGAATATCTACCTGTAAGGCAATCTTTATCCTCCTGAAAGACAGATTGGCATCATTAGAAATCCATACATATTATAAAAATGGATGTACGTCGCACATCCGTTCTTAAGCCACTGATCTAATTTCAAACAAACTTTGTATAAAAGTCACTTACTGTAAGTCATAGCTGTGGGGGTAAGAACCACCTACATATCAAAGTTATGGGGGTGGGGCTAAAAAGGTAGAGTACCCGACAAAGCGAGAATACCCATTCTTCAGTCATCCAGTATCTAAGAATGAGAGCACGTAGAGACCTGCAACAAAATTTACACATAATTTCAAACCTAACCGGAACATTTTCGCCCTGACGACCCACGAAAAATAACGAAAAATGTTTCGCTTACTACAGTTCCGTTGTTCATGCGATAAAACTACCACAAGAAGCGCGACGTTTTAATTTATTACTTCTTTACTAATAACTATAGTTGCGACACATTTTTCAAGCAGTATTCACATGTACATCTGATATTACCAGAAAAATTTTATCATTGTACGATACATAGGTCAGGAAATATGGCGTCATAAATAATGTGATGCGTAATAAGCTGCCTCATCATGCTTAAATTTATTACTTCGTTGCTTCTAACTATATACGCAATACTTTTTGCAGACAATATCCACATATGTCGCTGAGTGTACCTACAAAAATATATCAGTGTACGAGACGTGGTTTAGGATATATGTCGTCAGATACCGACCTGCGTAAAAAACAGTGGTATCATGAATGACGCCTACGACTTATCTTAGAAAATACATTAAGGAAAGGCAACCTACGTTTCTAGCATTTGTAGACTTAGAGAAAGCTTTTGACAATGTTGATTGGAATACTCTCTTTCAAATTCTGAAGGTGGTAGGGGTAAAATACAGGGAGCGAAAGGCTATTTACAATTTGTACAGAAGCCAGATGGTAGTTATAAGACTCGAGGGGCATGAAAGGGAAGCAGTGGTTGAAAAGGGAGTGAGACAGGGTTGTAGCCTATCCCCGATGTTATTAAATCTGTATATTGAGCAAGCAGTAAAGGAAACAACAGAAAAATTTGGAGCAGAAATTAAAATCCATGGAGAAGAAATAAAAACTCTGACTTTCACCGATGACATAGTAATTCTGTCAGAGACAGAAAAGGACCTGGAAGAGCAGCTGAACGGAATGCACAGTGTCTTTAAAGGAGGATATAAGATGAACATCAACAAAAGCAAAACGAGAATAACGGAATATAGTGGAATGAAATCGGGCGATAATGAGGGAATTGGATTAGGAAATGAGGCGCTTGAAGTAGTAAATGAGTTTTGCTATTTGAGGAGCAAAATAACTGATGATGGTCGAAGTAAAGCGGATATAAACTGTAGACTGGCAGTGGCAAGGAAAGCGTTTCCGAAGAAGAGAAATTTGTTAACATCGAGAATAGATTTAAGTGTCAGGAAACCGTTTCTGAAAGTATTTGTATGGAGTGTAGCCATGTATGGAAGTGAAACATGGAAGATAAATAGTTTAGACAAGAAGAGAATAGAAGTATTCGAAATGTGATGCTACAGAAGAATGGTGAAGATTAGATGGGTAGATCACATAACTAATGAGGAGGTATTGAATAGAAATGGGGAGAAGAGAAATTTGTGGCACACCTTACTAGAAGAAGGGATCGCTTGGTAAAACATATTCTGAGGCATCAAGAGATCAGAAATTTAGTATTGGAGGGCAGCGTGGAGGGTAAAAATCGTAGAGGGAGACCAAGAGATGAATACACTAAACTGATTCAGAAGGATGTAGGTTGCAGTAGGTACTGCAAGATGAAGAAGCTTGCACACGATAGAGTAGCATGGGGAGCTGCATCAAACCGTTCTCAGGACTGAAGACCACAACAACAACAACAGCTGCTTCACTACTAGATGTATTCGCAACATGTTTCGCAAAATGGTATTCACATATACTGCCGAATGTAGCTAAAAAATATATATCATTGTACGACACACAGTTCTTTAGATACGACGACATAAACACGGAGAAGAGGCGGGAAAACTGCGGCATCGTGAATAACGTTTTAATTTTTTACTTCTTTGTTTCTAACGCTATTTACAACGCACTTCATAGCCAGTTGCGACATATACCACTCGATGTAAGTGCAAAATTATATCTCTGTACAGCTCATAGTTCAGGAGATACCACGTCATGAAGATTGAGCTGCGTGAAAGTGAAACTGCACGGAAATTCGCTAGAGGTACAGGTGAAATATATCTTCAGATACGTGTAAGATATCTTAAACGTATGTGAAATATATTTGACATCTGCATATGTGCGCAGAAATTTCATCATGACGATGTCACCTAAATTTGGTACACATATTATTTACAATATGGAAAGGAATACTGTGGTGGTAAGAACCATCAACCTCCAATTGCCGTTAGCGTGATAACTTGGACAAAGAAGACAGGACGAGGAGAGATTGACAGCGAGTTTGAAGCAGGACATGGGCATAGATAGGGAGACGAGGAATTTGGCAGATAGAGAGGACGGGAAAATGGACAGAGAGAGGAGAGAAGAGAAGATGGACAGAGAAAGGAAAGAGGAGAGGATAGACTGAGACATGGTGAGAAAAATTGGCAGAGAGAGGGGGAAGGAGGAGATGAATAAGCAGAGGGGGAGGAGGACATGGAAAGAGAAAGAGAAGAAGAGGAGGTGGACAGAGAGGGGGCAGAGGAGATAGACAGAGATTGAGAGAGGAAGAGGTGGACAAAGAGAGGGGCGAGGAGGAGATGGAATTAGAGGAGAAGTAGGAGATGGAAAGAGATGAAGTGAAGAAGGAAACGGAACGAGAGACGGGAAGAAGTAGATGGACTAACAGAAGATTGCAACGAATTCATACCTGTGCAACCCTAAAAGCAGAAGGAATTTCAGTTGGCAGGTGTCAGATTGTAAAAATTTAGGTTTATACTTCTGCGGGAAAAAAAATTTTTTTACACATCTCAGTAATGTTATGGAGGAAGCTAGCAATCTTACATAGTAGGCAACTCGATTTAGAACTGTAACATATAGGTGACTAATGTCAACAGTGATCCAATACCACAGTTCCATCCTTAATGCCAATGTTGGATCCTCAATAAGCAGAGGGGGAGGAGGACATGGAAAGAGAAAGAGAAGAAGAGGAGGTGGGCAGAGAGGGGGCAGAGGAGATAGACAGAGATTGAGAGAGGAAGAGATGGACAAAGAGAGGGGCGAGGAGGAGATGGAATTAGAGGAGAAGTAGAAGATGGATTTTTTCGATAACGTTGAAGCAATTATCTTGCGATTCATTTGCGGCCTGCTTTCTGCTCATCACTCAGATCGTGTGGAACCCATCTGGCAGCAACTTTTCTCAACTCTTTATTTATGATTCTATATCCATACGTGACAGACATTTTGCCACCATATGCAGTTTCCTCACGAGCTTTCAGTCGATCCTCTCTCAAAATATCATTAACAGTAGTCTCAGAGGTGTAGTCTGTTACACCTGATGGCCTTCCACTTCTTGGATTGTCCTCAGTGCTTACCGGACCTTCAAGAGAACGAGTAGATAATCGTGATACTGTGCTATGATCTACTGCAGTATTCCCACACACTTCTTTCAAAAAGTTGTAAATTTCCGTTGCGTTTTCGCATTTTGGGATTTGGTTTTGATGTAGGAGGCTGGTAACTGCTTGTAATCGGACCTGACTCGGTTTCAGTTTGCATTTTAAAACTGTACTTGTCACGCCACAGCCACGCGAACCGAAAAGCAATATAAGACGGTCACGCCTAAAGTCTCGCTCAAAACTGACATAAATTTCAGTATGAGCACGCCAAATTAATGGTCGCACATGCACAATGTGCAAGACTTCTGAAATGATCCTCGTATTATTTCCACAGAAAATATAAACAGGACCTTTTTGTAGGGAAATTAACGTAGTTTAATTTTGTACTGGGATAGGTTTTCGATAGACGCCATTATTTTCGAAGTATTCAAGGAAAATGTACAAAGGTGCCTTCAAACACGTTTCTATTGAATAACTCAAAAACAGCGGCCTACAGAGAAAATGTATGCTGCTACAAAATTTAACTACGTTAAATTTCCTATAACAATTTCTCGTTCATTATTTTTGCACAACTAATAGTGTGCACATAGCAAGTGAGAGAATGTGAAAAGGCCACCTGTGGTTTTGAAGGCACTGCGGGTTGCATAAAAGTTTTCGGTGGGGCAGCTGACTCATCGTGTATAAGGAGAGTCAACGCCAATAGCAACAGTGAACATGTAACAAATCCGCTTGCAACTGTTGTTACTGTTTTTAAGGTGACATACCTTTCAAATCGTAAAAGAAGTTGGATATGCATTTTTACGACTTGAACAGTATGTCATTTTAGAAGTAGTAGGATATTACAACATTACATTGGTCAGTGGATTTGTTACATGTTCACTTTTACTATTGGAGCTGGCTCTCTCTATATATTTTGTTGTGCTGTTATACTACAATGCTTTATATGCTACTTTATTATGTAAAATTTTCTTAGGCAACTTTCCCTCTATTTGTTTACAGATCTGACAATGGTTGTAGAAAGAAATCAAAACTAGTTTTTGCACTGCAATTGTGTAGTGAAAACTGAGGTCTAGGCATTAAAAGGATTTTTATATTAAATTTTTCTTTAACAAATTACATTAAGACCGCTATCTACTCCTTGACAATGTCAGCCTTCACCAACAGGATGTAGGCGGTACTAGCTGTCCAGAGATGAAGAAACTCCCACACGATATGATAACTTGAAGAACTGTATCAAACCAAACCTCGTGCTGAAGACAACAACATCAGTATCGCGTAATTGAAAAGGACAACTTCACTTTGTTTAATCAAGGTATTGTATGACCCAGAATTTATTTATTCTTGCTTACTTAAAACTGATATCTTTAACTAAGTATTGATAAAAATGGTATTTCGGTGAATACGTAAAGAAGTTTATTTATAGTTTGTACATTTTAAACACATCTGGTAAAATTAATTATGGGTTTTAAAGCGTGAAATAGGTATGATTACTTACACCATGTAGGAGAAGACTGATACGAACAAGTAGCCCGAGAAATATGGGCTTCGATTAAAATAAATGAAGCATTTTCTTAAGAGTATACAGCATATTGGTGTGGTAACGGGTGGGGCGGGTGATGGTGACCGTTGGTGGTATCCGTTGCAACATTTTCATTCCTTTTCGGTATCTAGAGGAACGTAATCGATAGCACCGTTATCCGTTTTCATCTCTGGGCCGTTATGCAGTCTCTCGAAAAGAAAACCAAAATTCCCATTGCCTATTGTTTCACCGTAAATTCGCGTAGCAGAAGGCGTCTGCCTTACTTATTTCCAGCTCGCACTACGGCGGCTGTTATCGGAGGTAAGTGTTGCCTTCCTTGATACCAGTAATTGTGGTCAGCCTTAAATGTCACATCTAATCTTGATTCATGGACGTCACGAAAGAACATCGTTGCGCACTAGATACCCTTAGGAAATTTCCACGTTCAAGTGTAAAATTGGAGCAGATGGGAATCTTTTGTCTCACAAACGTAGGACGGCTCTCTTCATTAGAAGTATTGGGTTTGTTAATTTTTTAATATCTACATAACATTCATCATGAGGATTCAGCAGGTCATTTTATTTTGCAGTACCTCCAGACATATCTTTGGAGTGTCCCACACATTTTATATATTCGCATAGAAGAAAATTTATAATTTGTAATTTTAATATCTTACTAATTAAAATGCATCTTAAAGGGCAGCGTTAATTTGTCCGTAACTTACCGTGTTTAGCTGTATCTCTAAACTCTTGGGCATAACGTGAATTACAACCCTTTCCCTTTAGTATTGATTTGGCAGTAAAATAATATATTTTACCCGGAATTGAATTAAATATCACACAACCTTGCACTGAGAATTGAAGGTTAGACAGCCGTCCAACCGTCATTCTCACTGCAAGGTTGTGTGGTCCATGCACTGCGGCAATTCAGAGACGTTATAAAGCAGATCTCTTTGCAGAAACGGCGGCTTGCCTAAATTTTCAGTAATATTTTGAAATTAATGGCCACCAAATAATGACATAAAGCGCCACAGAATTAGCGAAGTCATCTAAAAATAAGGACAGAAGCTGAAGTAATAAACAGAAATTTGTGCCCCGACCAGGACTCGGACACGGGTTTCTTCCTTAACAGGCAGGTACGCTAAACACTATACCACCGCAGTATTGTGGCTGCTACAACTGCACGGACTGCCTCAGTGCAGTGTCCTCTCACGACTTCAGCCCTTTAGTCCCCGTTCTTAAATCGTCACTGTTAGGTGGGGCGTTGGAGTAGCGTAACCTGTCTAGGTGTGTCGGCACGGTAGCTCAGCGTGCTCGGTCAGAGGGTTAGCAGCCCTCTGTAATAAAAAAAACTGAGTTAACCGATCAACAACGAACTTAAATGGATGTCTTACGACGTCCGCCCCGAGCAAATGCAACGAACGAAAGCGAACAAAATGAGGCTGCCGGCACGGTATCTCAGCGTGTTCGGTCAGAGAGCTGGTTGGCCTCTGTAATAAAAAAACTGAGTGGAAGGATCAACAAATGAAAAAACGGATGTCATGTGACGTCCGCAACGACCAAACACAAACGATCAACAACGAACAAAGTGAAAAAAAAAGAAAAAAAAGGTGTGGAATCCACAACGCTATGGCGGTGTATAGGTAAGCACAACTGCCTTGCAAGCAGAAGACAGGGGTTCAATTCCTGGCCACCACACATATTTTAATTTATCACTTCAGTTTCTGCGCTTATCGAAGATGAAGTTGAGACACATGTATCTTCAGGAAAAAGTAGTTCTATCAGATGTATAGATCCTCACCGGCCGCTATGACCGAGCGGTTCTAGACGCTTCAGTCCGGAACCGCGGTGCTGTTACGGTCGCAGGTTCGAATCCTGCTCGGACATGGATGTATGTGATGTCCTTAGATTAGTTAGGTTTAAGTAGTTCTCAGTCTAGGGGACTGATGACCTCAGATATTAAGTTCCATAGTGGTTAGAGCCATTTCAACCATTTATATGTAGATCCTCTAAGCATACTTTAGATGAATTCTCAACAGCACTAGCTGCACTGTAGTTCACAGTCTTACATTTTGTTAATTTACATAATTAAAACGAATGCTATGTCTCTACATGCATGTCACAATTAAACATGTACAAAAGTTACGCTTCAATCAGGTGGTGAAAGCACTAGGTAAACGCTATGGCCCATTCACTCACTTCTTACATTAAGGCCTAGAAATATATTTTGCAACACGTTCTGGATTTTGAGGTACACATAGTTAAAGCTGTAACTACACTGACGTGTGAAATCTAGGGACGAAAGTAACTTTCGCATGATGTGACACTGCCAAGTAGCATAGCCCAATGAGACTTGAACTCTGCATGGAAAGAAATTCGACAGTGTACTACAGAAGACCGGTGAAAGAAACACGCAAGTAGACGAACGGAAATCACGTTTTTATTCAAAGACAATAATTACGCTGAAGTCACTGCGATTAATATTTTTATTTTATTTTTATTATTTTTTTTTTCACGTCAAGTTCCGTAGGACGAAATTGAGGAGCAAATCTCCAAGATCACGGAAAGTGTCAGTACATGAAATTACAACATAAAAGTAATAACAGATAAAAATAAATGTTTATGAACCAGAAAAAAGTCAGTCCATACGTTTAACTAAACGCAATCAACAATACAATACGAATCAGCTTAAATTTTCAAGGAACTCCTCGACATAATAGAAGGAGTGACCCGTGAGGAAACTGTACAGTTTCGATTAGAAAGCGCGTGGAATACTGCTAAGCTTCTCGAATTCGAGTGGTAGCTTATTGAAAATGGATGCAGCAGTATACTGCACACCTTTTGGCAGAAGACTCAGGTTTGATTTCTGCCGAGTACTAACCGACTGAAAGCTGCTCATTCGTGAGAACAAGCTAATATTGTTAACAAGAAATGACAGTAAGGAACGTATATATTGACAGGCCAATGTCAAAATACCCAGACCCGTGAACAGGGGTCGACAAGAGTTTCGTGAACTTACACCACTTATTGACCAAACGGCCCGTTTCTGAGCCAAAAATATCCTTTTAGAATGGGACGAGTTACCCCAATCTATAATACCGTACGACATAAGAGAGTGAAAATAAGCAAAGTGGGCTAATTTTCGTGTCGAAAGATCACTCACTTCTGGTACCATTCGAATAGTAAAAATGGTAGTATTAAGTCTTTGAACAAGATCCTCAACGTGGGCTATGTGAACACCTAGACATTTGAACTGCTCAGTTTCACTAATCATATGCCCATTTTGTGAACTTAAAACGACAGGTTTTGCTGAATTGTGTGTTACAAACTGTGAAATCTGTGATTTAGCATTAGCTTATTTTGTACAAGCCATGAACTTAGGTGATGTACTGCACTATTTGAAACCGGGTCAATGTTGCACACAACATCCTTTACTGACAAGCTAGTCTCATCAGAAAACAGAAATATTTTAGAGTTACCCGTAATACTAGAGGGCATATCATTTACATAAATAAGGAACAGAATTGGCCCCAATACTGATACATGGGGCACCCCCAACTTGACCGTACCCCCCTCAGACCCCACATCACTGTCGTTATCACTATTGTGAATAATGACCTTTTGCTGCCTGTTGCTAAAGTAAGAGGTGAACCAGTTGTGAGCTACTCCCCGTATTCCGTAATGACCCCATGGACGTTACAAAGGGCGGGACATGGTCCTTAATAAGGTGTGTGGTCATCACCAACGGCAATGCACGCTATGCAACGTGCTCCCATGCTGCCCACAACAATGGTAAGGAGTTCTGGTGGTAGGGCGTTCCATTGCTTCACCAGCGCGGTTGATAACTGATGGATGGTCATTGGGACATATGGACGTGTTGCAGTTCGTCTCCCTAATGCTTCACACAATTGCTCGATGTGACCGAAGTAGCAGGAACGGGCACGTCCATTCGTCGAACATTCTACCGTTCAGAGAGCTCCTCCACCCGCTCATTTTGATGCTGTTATCAATAAAAATGGAGACAAGGCCAATATACTGCTGAAGAGACGCACATGGGGAGGAGGTACAGTATCATAATATGATGGTATATGAGTCTAAATATAATCAAACTACGTTATTTGGTAGTGTTACATCATGAGAAAATTGCTTTCCTCACTGCACGCGAGTGATGATCCAAGTTGCAGACATAATCTAATAAACATAATTCTCGGTAGAAAGAGTATTAGCTGATTTATAAAGGAATCCCGTAGATGCCTGATGATGGTAATCGCATCTCAGACACACACACACCCACACACACACACACACACACATACTGGGAAAATAGAAACACCCAAATTCGGAACTCTTCTGAAAACAAAGTAGAGAACAAACAAAAAAATCCGGAAAAAGTTCCATTGACATATTGTTTAGTGATACACGATCAGCAGATGAAATGCCCCGCGCTTTCTGGAGCTGAAATAAAGACAGGAAGTGTCCGTAAACGATCCTCCACTTGCAATTACCACTGCGATATCGAACCAATACTACTTCCAGTTTAATTTAACATCTAGTAGAGTGTGACCTACCTGCCTAGCTGTATTAGTGACTCTAGGTGTCTCACACTACACAGTTAATGGGACTGCTCTCACAAGTCAGTGATAAATAAGAGTAAATACTTGAGATTAGGCTGTCCTGCATCTGAAAACTTCAATTGTGTGATCTCTCGCATGCTACCGCTCTTTCATCTTCATGCAAATATCAAACCTGCGTGTTCACAAAATGAATATCCAGTCATTGTAGCGAATACGAATAAGAAACTTCCTGGCAGATTAAAGCTGTGTGCCGGATCGAGACTCGAAGTCGGGACCTTTGCTTTTCGCGGGCAAGTGCTCTATCATCTGAGCTACCCAATCACGAATCACGGTCCGTCCTCACAGCTTTACTGCCGCCAGTACCTCGTCTCCTACCTTCAAAACTTCCTGCGAAATTTACTTTGCCACAGCAGCGGGATGTTTCCAGAATGAGATTTTCACTCTGCAGCGGAATGTACGCTGTTATGAAACTTCCTGGCACATTAAAGCTGTGACAGACGATATACTTTCGGAAGTGAAGCTGTGAGGACGGGTCGTGAGACGTGGTTGGATATCTCAGATGGTAGAGCACTTGCCCGCGAAAGGCAAAGGTCCCGAATTCTAGTCTCGCTTCGGCACACAGTTTTAATCTGCCAGGAAGTTGCATATGAGCCCACACTCCGCTGCAGAGAGAAAATATCATTCTGGATACGAGTATCTCAGCCGGCACTTCCGACCTTAAATAGCTAATAATCACATAAAACACGTTTAAACCAGTCTCCGTTTGATTATGTCCCCTTTTAGAACCCAATGAGGCCGTCAGTCGGTTGACTTAAATCGGTCATGTAGCAAAATACGTTCTTCTACAGTAATTGCAGTGCTAAATAGTGCCGGACGGGTGGCCGTGCGGTTCTAGGCGCTGCAGTCTGGAACCGCGTGACCGCTACGGTCGCAGGTTCGAATCCTGCCTCAGGCATGGATGTGTGTGATGTCCTTAGGTTAGTTAGGTTTAAGTAGTTCTAAGTTCTAGGGGACTGATGACCTAAGAAGTTAAGTCCCATAGCGCTCAGAGCCATTTGAACCATTTTGCTAAATAGTATTCATTAAGGAATGTATTCACGAGACCATTTTTGTTGTATTGAGTGGTTCTAGCCCAAAATTTTGTCCAAGTAGTTTTTATATTCACATTACTGTGGTGTTCAAAAGCTGCCAAGAAGACACCATAAGAGAATGTTAAATGAAAATGAAGTGTTGCAAGACAAATCTTTATCGCAAGGAATCTCGTATACATCTCCAAAACATGAAGTTTGAGAATTTCTGTAACGGAAGATTCACATTCAAATATACACTCAAGAAAACATTTTTTATACATCTGCGAATCCATAGAGTATATGTCTACCATTGGGTAAATGCAATCAGTCTACAAAAAAGCTGAGCGGCGCGTCCTTCATTATTGCTCACGTCTGTGGGACCCATGTCATAAGGAACCAACAGGGGATATTGAATATATGCAGAAACAGCACGTATGGTCGGTCACAGGTTTGTTTGACCAGTCGGAGGATGTCATGGAAATGATAATAAACCTGAACTCGCAGACGCCACCTATCGTGTAAAAGACTAATTACATGTTTTAGATCCGTAATTTACTGAGGCATCTACAAATATACTACAGTCTCCTTTGTATCGCTACCGTAGGGACGCGCGGCGTAGCCGCGCGGTCTTGGGCGTCTTTCACGGTCCGCGCGGCTACCCCCGTCGGAGGTTCGAGTCCTCCCTCAGACATGCGTGTGTGTGTCGTCCTCAGCGTAAGTTAGTTTCAAAAATGGTTCAAATAGCTCTGAGCACTATGGGGCTTAACTTCAGTCCCCTAGAACTTAGAGCTACTTAAACCTAACTAACCTAAGGACATCACACACATCCATGCCCGAGGCAGGATTCGAACCTGCGACCGTAGCGGTCGCGCGGTTCCAGACTGTAGCGTCTAGAACCGCTCTGCCACCTCGGCCGCCTAAGTTAGTTTAAGTTAGATTAAGTAGCGTGTATGCTTAGGGACCGATGACCTCAGCAGTTTGGTCCCAGAAGACCTTACCACAGATTTCCAATTTCCTACCGTAGGGATAGCGACGAAGTCATTACATAAATCACAGACCGCGAATGGAACGCAAAGAAATCCTAATACGCGGTACAGTGAGAAGTACTCTCTGCCATGCATATCACTGCGAATTTCAGACAATAGGTGGAGGCGGAAATGGAGATGTGGATGTAGATTTGACAACCAAAGCTTAAAGAAATTTTAATGACTAATGAAAATCAGGGCAGCTGCATAATTACACGTTTACTATAGGAGGACAATAAATGTGTAAATGTACAGCTGAGCCGATTTTCATTAATCATTAAAATTTCTCAGTTGTAGGGTGCACCATCATCAGTGTTAATGAAATGGACGAATTTTGGTTTCTTGGAAGTAGAAAAGAACACAGCCGATCTCCTTCTCTGTTATATCCCTCTTCGAGCTTGTGTCCCGTCTTTAATTACCTCTTCATCGATATATCTTTCTGTGTTCCTTCGGAAGCACGTGTAGAATACACAAAAAAGGAAAAAGTAGTGGCATGGACTGCACAAGCGAAAGGAAAATTATACATAGAGAAGCAGCTGTTGATACCAAAACAATGAGACCAGAAAAATATCCGTAGAAAGTTGCATTATTTTAAGAAATAAAACAGCCAACCACTTTTTATGTATTTTTGTTTATGCTAATACCCGTTTCGTCTCACCGGCCATCCATAGGAGTACTATACATCTGAATCTTCAGTAAGCACTTTGTTGAAACATTGAGTGTAGTTTGGATGCTACTGATGGTCTGTGCTACATAACAATTTTGTTTAGCAACAACACTTTGCTAGTTCTATACACGCAGGCCGCGGAGTGTAATAGCTAAGCGAAATTGTTAAAACTGTTATTTTGTACAGTCCAGCTGCAGCATCTAAGCTGCGGTCCATATGTCAAATATCCGAGTATTCACTAAAGTTCATTATTATCATAAACAAAAATAAGTAAAAAAGTGTCTGATTGCTGCAGTTCTTAATATAATCGACAGCCACGTAGCTCATCAACCAATGAAATGGATAAATGATAGGAAGTTGTACTTATAATATAGTTCGTTATGGACCACGGGGAAGACAGGAATGACACCATTATATGCATTTGAAGTGTAGTGTTACAGGCCTGTTGAAGATTAGGAAAACTGACAGAGAAAGTAATGAGGGCGTGCCGCTACGATTCAACAAGAAAAAATGGTGTACTAAATCAAGAAGGACCAATAAGACTGGATGGCAATGAAAGAAGTTCTCTGATTGAAAACGATGTAAGACAGGGATGTCGACTTCTTCCCTATAGCTCAATCTGTTCTATAAAGAAGCAATAATGGAAATAAATAAGAGGTTCAAGAGTAGGATTAGCATTTAGTGTGAAAGAGTGTCAATGACAGGATTCGCTGATGGCATTGCTATTCTGAGTGAAAGCGAAGAAGGATTACAGGACCTATTGAATGGAATGAACAATCTAATGAGTACTGAATATGGAGTGATAGTAAACCGAAGGAAGACGAAAGTAACGAAGAGTAGTAGGAATGAGAACATCAGAATTGGGGATCCAGAGGCAGGTGAAATTAAAAAGCCTGCTACGTAGGCAGCAAAATAACCCATCGCGTATGGAGCAAAGAGGACATAAGAAGCAGATTAGCACTGACAAAAAGGGCATTCCTAGCTAAGAGGTCAACTAGTGTCAAACGCAGTCCTTAATTTGAGGAAGAAATTTCTGAGAATGTACGTTTTGAGCACAGCATTGTATGGTAGTCAAACATGGAGTGTGGAAAACCGGAACAGAACGGAATCGAAGCATTTGAGTGATGTTTGAGAACGTTTCTCATAGAGAACAGCGAGGTTTTAGTACATTAAAATGAACATCCCCACTTGATGTTCGTGGATTCGTCACACTTGCTCCGTTCACCGTCACCGCCTACCACCATGGTATGACGGTCAAAAACTGACTGAAACCGGTAACCACAAAGATAAAGGTTTCTTGCAGTCGAGACTGCTTATGTTCGTTTCGAACCGTTTGGGATGTGCTGCTGCAGATTAATGTTGAAAATTAGATGGACTGACAGGGTAAGGAATGAGGATGTTATTCATGGAATCGACGAGGAAGTAAATGTATGGAAGAAACTGAGGAGAAGAAGGGACAGGATAATGGTATACCTGTTAAGACACCAGTGCGTATCTAGAGGAAGTTTTAGAGGGTAAAAACTATACAGAAAAATGGAGACTGGAATTCATCAGCAAATAATAGAGGACATAGGTTGCAAATGCTACTCTGGTACGAATAGGTTGGCACACCGAGTGGAATTCGTGGCGGGCCCCATCACACTACTTAGAAGACTGACGAGACACACACATACACAGAAAATGTAATTACGTTCATCATTGTTACTTTAAAAGTGCAGTGGGCTATTTACAATAAACTTCATGGTAGCATAAACGTACTGTGAAATAGTAATCAGAATGTGTATGTCCTCAAACACATATTTACTGGACGATCGTAGGTGTGCACCGCATATTATTCTTACAGCACATGTTTGAGCAATGAAGACTCCCTTCCTTAGAGAATAGTTACCCCAGAACGTTATTCCATATAACATTATTGAATGAAAATAAGCAAAATATGTATATATTGTACTCGAGATTGCCCTGATGAACCCGAAGGCCAGATGTGTTCTTAAAGTAGTGAATACAAATCGGGTATCTAGTAATAACCAGTGTTATTACATGCTCTTCTTCGAAGACAATAACTTATTAGGAATGCCGACGAGGATTATGAATCTGGATCTGCAATATGAAGGATTGTAAATACAATATTAGGTACTATAATACCCTTCTATTTAACGAAAAGTCAGCAGACTATGTACTTCCGTTTTACCACACCGAAGCATATCATCACAAGTCTCTTTGTGGAATGATCACACGAAAACCGTACTAATATTGAGCGTCTGACTTAACCTACACATTCGCCTAATAGTCACCGTCATGACTAACTGAAAAAAATGTCACCCACTTTCTTCATCATTGCAGAAACTCGGAGATACCGACATCAGACAGGAAACCGAACAGACCAGACCAAACTGAAAACAAGGAACGGAGTGGTGAAAACTCATTCTAACGATATCGCCTTATGGCTCCAAAACCATAAACATCTCCCAATGGCTAATAGCTCAAACCAGCCTCCAAAGATACGTCCTGCCTCAGTGGAGACATACAGAAACTGCTCAAAGGGCTTGTTTCGACTTATCGAAGCTGATTACGGTGTAAACACGCAAAGCTTTGGAAAGATAAACTCGCGACTTAACTGTTTGACAGTTTATTTATTTCTCAAGCGAAGACCTGCTGTCTGTTATTATATAGCAGGTCGTACATGGTGTGATTTTACATGTTACATCACACAAATTCAGTTTTATTCACAGTACTTTTGTTGAAAATTTTACAAAAGGATAAAATTTTTAAGTGTAAATGCACTACACAATTTTGTTTCAGGTTGTTGCTACCTTAGATAACGATGATAAATAAGATACATAATAGGGTTGAAATTAAATGTGTATTTAATGGAAGAAACGAGAGATAGCAAGTTGGCTCAGATATACTGTGACAGTTCTTCTCTTTACATCTTCTGCGTATAAGGTTACATTTGGTTTGGCTATGGGTTTTATTCTGAAAACATTAATAAACGGTAATTTTAATTTATGTCTTAGTCAGAAGTAACAATATGAAAAGAATATTCCCCGCCGTATCATTTTCCTAGGGGTTTGGGAGGGATGGATGGAAGGACATACTGGATTATTCCTAACAAGGAAACCTCCCCATCGCACCCCCCCCCCCCCCCTCATATTTAGTTATAAGTTGGCACAGTGGATAGGCCTTGAAAAACTGAACACACATCAATCGAGAAAACAGGAAGAAGTTGTGTGGAACTATGAAAATATGAGCAAAATATAAAAACTGAGTAGTCCATGTGGAAGATAGGCAACATCAAGGACAATAGATGCACCGGAGCGTTGTGGTCCCGTGGTTAGTGTGAACAGCTGCGGAATGAGAGGTCCTTGGTTCAAGTCTTCCCTCCAATGAAGAGCTTAATTTTTTATTTTCAGTTTATGTGACAAACTGTTATGTTTTCATCAGTTTTTTGAGAGTGATTATCACATCCACAAGAAAACCTAAATCGGGCAAGGTAGAAGCATCTTTTTACCCATTCGCCAAGTGTACAAGTGTGGGTCGACAACAAATTCCTGTCATGTGACGCACATGCCGTCACCATTGTCGTATAGAATATATCAGACGTGTTTTTCTGTGGAGGAATCGGTTGACCTATGACCTTGCAATCAAATGTTTTCGGTTCCCATTGGAGAGGCACGTCCTTTCGTCTACTAATCGCTCGGTTTTGCGGTGCGATCGCAAAACACAGACACTAAACTTATTACAGTTAACAGTGACGTCAATGAACGAACGGACAGATCATAACTTTGCGAAAATAAAGAAAGTAAATTTTTCACTCGAGGGAAGAGTTGAACCAAGGACCTCTCGCTCTGTAGCTCCTCACGCTAACCACGGGACCACGGCGATACTGCGCTTACGCTCTCCTTCATGTTGCAAATGTTGCACATGGACTACTCCAGTTTGTATATTTTGCTTATTTTTTCATAGTTCCACACAATTTCTTCCTGTTTTCTCGATTGATCTTTGTTCAGTTTTTCAAGGCCTATCCACTGTGTCAACTTATAACTAAATCTGAGGGGGGTGCGATGGGGAGGTTCCCTTGTAAGAACTTGCACGGTTTCAAAAGACGACTGTGCAAAACCTACAAGCCGTACTGGAAGGAGACACACGTCAGTGGACAGAACATCTCCCCAAGTCTGTAACTCACACTACAGGTGCTCAATGTCGGCTTCGTTTGTGGTGTTGCAAGCGTCAGTTCGTGGGTGGTGCAAGTCGTTCCCCTGATGCATTCGGGAAGGCGCGAGGGCAGCCCGCTTTGCGAATCTGCTACTTGGGTTGCCTATACGTAGGTGAGAACTAATTGTATAAAACAATACGGAGACGCGTGTTAACAATGAAACCTGAGGACAGCACAACTTACAGGTGCAATCTGTAGTTATAAGAATTCTGCTAACTATTAGTAGACTTCCCTTTGCCAGTTGGACGCTGACATATAGCAATAACATGCAACAAAATCCAATTAGTTCTCTAATAAACTGTCTTGCAAAACGTATGTACCCATGGTAATGAAATGGTTAAGGAAAGGAAAAATTCTTGCGAGCATAAATGGAACACGCAAATGATGAGGCAAGTATGGATACAGGTGTTGACGTCATTGCCAGAAATTAAAGATAGCCTAGTGACCAAACGCTGGTTTATGACAAAATCCTCATGGTCATTTAGACTGACTGCTCTCTTTCCTCGGTTACGCTTACGTTTCGGTACACTGTCGTGCAGAAAGGAAACCTGCAGCTAGAGTGACTCCTTGCTTACTTCATTACTGATGGTAGTACGACTGGTGAACACGCGTCATTCATCAGACAAGCAACTGCTCATCCGAACACCCAGGCCGCCGTGCGCACCGCCTGGCGGCACAGTGGGGAAGTCGCGGGCCATCAGTAATTCATCTGCATCAAAGATTCAGCCCACGGGCCGGACCGGGCGTCCGGCGTGACGCCCCGCTCTAGATTGAGACGTACAGCACGGCAGCCCATCGATCCACTAGAGTGCTTACTGTCTGCTGCATGAAATGCAAATCTGGAACTCGTGAAACCGTAACGACGTTCTGTTTGCTTACCTCATGTCTCACATTTGATGCCATGGTAACCCAGACATGAAGTTTAAGGTCTCTTAAACCACACCGTCGGTTTGAACAGCACAGAGCTCTACCAACGGTGGTCCTATTGAACATGGTATGCTTGCCTATCTCCGACCTTTGAACTAGTTTACACATCTAACTTTTACTAAATTTTACATCTACAGCTAATCTGTACTCCTCAAGCGGAGGTTGAAAATAACGCTACAGTTGTAAGATTCTTTTATTTACAACACGAACGGTTTCGGGCTTGTTCAGGGCTTGTACTGAAAATAGCAAGAGGTGGAAAATACACAATAATACACATAAAAAACGAAAAGATATTCCATAAAAAATTTAAAAACCATTGGTCGGGCTAGGTGATATAAGACCTAAGTCAATCCCAAAGTGACACCAGACACTGCTATGGACAACTGCCTGGGTAAAGAAGAATGCAAGGAATACCAGGACACTTTCACTTGGTGCTGTGACCCCGAGCGCCGCGCTGGGCGTTTACCAGACGCGATGTGCTACCAGCGAGTGCAGAGCACGGACTAGGGTACGCTCAGGAGGAAGGAAACTGGTAAACCAGAGTGGCAAAACTACTGCAATCTGTTGACGGGAGGAAGAACGTGGGGCCACTAGCCCGGGCATTCACAATTTGAATTAGTGATTTGCATTTAAAATAAAAAATAAAATAAAATAAAAAGTTACATGAAAAACGTTAACAGTGCTTTATGAGCGGCAAAGGAACACGTTGAACAGGACAGTACAGAACTGTAGTAAAACCGAGTAGAACCTGGTGACATAAAATTTATGTATAAACTGTAAAACGCAATGAAACTTTTCCCTTTATGCGAGTGGCATGCAAGTTTTTAATTTATATATATATATATATATATATATATATATATATATATATATATATATATATATATATATAGGCTGGTCCATTGATCTCGACCGGGCCAAATATCTTACGAAATAAGCGTCAAACGAAAAAAACTACAAAAAACGAAACTTGTCTAACTTGAAGGGGGAAACCAGATGACGCTATGGTTGCCCCGCTAGATGCCGCTCCCATAGGTCAAATGGATATTAACTGCGTTTTTTTAAAATAAGAACCCCCATTTTTATTACATAGTCGTGTAGTACGTAAAGAAATATGAATGTTTAGTTGGACCATTTCTTTCGATTTGTGATAGATGGCGCTGTAATAGTCACAAACATATGGCTCACAATTTTAGACGAACAGTTGGTAACAGATAGGGTTTTTAAATAAAAATACAGAACGTAGGTACGTTTGAACAGGTTATTTCGGTTGTTCCAATGTGATACATGTACCTTTGTGAACTTATCATTTCTGAGAACGCACGCTGTTACAGCGTGATTACCTGTAAATACCACATTAATGCAACAAACGCTCAAAATGATGTCCGCCAACCTCAGTGCATTTGGCAATACGTGTAACGACATTCCTCTAAACAGAGAGTAGTTCGCCTTCCGTAATGTTCGCACATACATTGACAATGCACTGACGCATGTTGTCAGGCGTTGTCGGTGGATCACGATAGCAAATATACTTCAACTTTCCCCACAGAAAGAAATCCGGGGACACCAGATCCGGTGAACGTGCGGGCCATGGTATGGTGCTTCGACGACCAATCCACCTGTCATGAAATATGCTATTTAATACCGCTTCAACAGCACGCGAACTATGTGCCGGACATCCATCATGTTGGAAGTACATCGCCATTCTGTCATGCAGTGAAACATCTTGTAGTAACATCGGTAGAACATTACGTAGCATATCAGCATACATTGCACCATTTAGATTGCCGTCGATAAAATGGGTCAATTATCCTTCCTCCCAGACTACCGCACCATACATTAACCCGCCAAGTTCGGTGATGTTCCACTTGTCCCAGCCATCGTGTATTTTCCGTTGCCCAGTTGTGCATATTATGCCGGTTTACGTTACCACTGTTGGTGAATAACGCTTCGTCGCTAAATAGAACGGGTGCAAAAAATCTGTCATCGTCCAGTAATTTCTCTCGTGCCCAGTGGCAGAACTGTACACGACGTTCAAAGTCGTCGTCATGCAATTCCTAGTGCATAAAAATATGGTACGGATGCAATCGATGATGATGTAGCATTGTTTTTGAGATTCCCGATTCCCGCGCAATTGTTCTGCTAATAAATACCTACTCGGGCATCATCATTTGTTGCAGATCGTGGTTGACGTTTCGCATGTGGCTGAACACTTCTTGTTTATTTAAATAACGTAACTATCCGGCGAACGTTCCGGACAGTTGGATGATGTCGTCCAGGATACCGAGCAGCATACATAGCACACGCCCGTTGGACATTTTGATCACAACAGCCATACATCAACACGTAATTGACCATTTCCGCAATTGGTAAACGGTCCATTTTAACACGGGTAATGTATTACGAAGCAAATACTGTCCGCACTGGCGGAATGTTCCGTGGTACCACGTACTTATACGTGTGTGACTATTACAGCGCTATCTATCACAAAGCGAAAAAAGTGGTCCAACTAAAACATTCATATTTCTTTACGTACTACACGAATACGCGTATGTAATAAAAATGGGGGTTCCAATTTAAAAAAAACGCTGTTGATATCTGTTTGACCTATGGCAACACCATGTAGCGGGCCAACCAAAGCGCCATGTGGGTTCCCCCTGCAAGCTAGACAAGTTTCGTTCTTTGTAGTTTTTTCGTTTGATGCTTATTTCGTGAGATATTTGGCCGGGTCACTATCAATGGACCACCTTGTATACTTAGACAGAACACAGCTAAAGGAATGCGAGAACTGGATGAGCTTCGTGTACGTGAGGCAGAGTTAGCTTCTCAGCAAACCACAAAAGAGGCTAGAAAGAAAAGGAGGAGGCAAGCCCTGGGCTGTTGTGACACTGAAGGATACACAGACTACGGGCAGGCGATTCTAGTGCATAAAAGACGCAGAAATGTAAGTCTGTATAAGAATTTGTAATAAAAAAGTTTTAAACTGTACTGTAGCAGTATTTTCCACATCTAGTAGAACGCTCTATTGCGGATGTTCCCCCGAGAGGATTGTTTGTACTCCTCAAGTCACCTCACAGTGTGTGGTGGAGGGTTCTTTGCGTACCACCGTCAATTCCCCTTTTCGTATTGAAGTCTCGAGTTGGTCACGAGAAAAATGATCGCTGGTAAGCCCCCGTGTGGCCTCGAATACGTCTAATTTTGTCTTCATGACCTTCCCGAGACATATCGGTACGAGGGAGGAAATGTCCTGCTCTTCTTCGTATCTTCTCTATTTCACCTATCAATTCTGTACGATACACACCCTAGACTGACGAACAATATTTAAGTATAAGTCGAAAGAGGGTTATGTAAGGTACCTCGTTTGTTAATGGACTAAATCTCCTGACCATTCTTCGAATGAATCCCAGTCTGGCATCTTACGGTTCTAGGGTTAGTTTAATTTGGTCACACCACTTTAAATTACTCTCTACGCAAACTCCTACATACCTCAGAAAGTAACTGCATCCGTAGATTGTTCTTCAATCGTATAACAATGCAAAAATGGTTCTTTCTATCTATGTATGATCAATACTTTACATTTATTTATGTTGCTACTCCCTGCACCAATCATCGATCTTCTGCTACTCTTCGACATTTCGTTACCATTTTCCACTGTAGCGACGTCTATCTATGTAACACCATCACCCACTGAAAGTTTTAAGCATGATCTGGCTTAGATTAGGCGGTATATGTATTGTGAAAAGCAATGTGGAGGAAGCAAAGCCTGAAGGAGCCTTGGTGTCCTGTGGGGTGGAGGGGCGGAAGGGATGGTGAAATTTTGTACACATTCCCCTTCGCTGATGTCAAGGTCATCGTAGCAGGAGATCAGAATGCGTCTGAATACAAGTTTCGGAAGATAAAAGAGGAGTATGAAGGTGGGGTCTCACAATATGTTTGATAAAAGCCGAATAGCTGAAAGTTGGCGACACTCTGGTACAAGATGTGGAGGCTGGAGTCGGTAACATAAGGAAACACAAGTCTTCTAAGTAGCTGGGGTTGTGATATCATGAAACGGATAAGTTAACATGACATAAGTAATAAAATAGTAAGGGGTAAGGGGGTCGTACAACAACTGAACTTAGTCGTTTAGAATAACAAAATAACAAGAAGGACCAAACTAGTGATATATCGTTAATTTGTATAAAACTTCGCTATGTATGGAGCAAAAACGGGGGTAGTAAAAAAGCAACAGAGAAACAAATTTCTTGCACTAGAAGTGGACTCTAAGCTGTATCGTATACCAAATACCAACATAAGAGAGGCTGTGGGTGTCGACAAATCAATGATAGACACCATAGAGACAAAACGTCTAAAATGGTATGCACAAATAGAAAGTTGGACGGATCCAATGGCAAAAGAAAGTGTGAAGTGGACTCCAACGGAAAGAAGAAAGCGTGGACGACATAGGAGAAGCTGGAGTCGAGAGGTGCGGGACGCGATGTCTACCAGAGGACTACAAAAGAAGACTCGCTTGATCGAAAGAAGGAGAAAACTGCGAGGTGTTGATGAAAAGCTATGGTCCTACAACAATCCCTTTGGGTGCGCCATAAGTTAATTTTACGTCTAAAGACCTCTCTGCGTATTATTCCGTATGCTCATATTTTGTTCGTTGGGTGACACCCTGCTACTGTATCGAATACCATACGAAAATCAAGGAACATGGCATCTACCTGTGAGCCTGTATCTGCTGATTTATGCGCCTCGTGGGCAAACAGAGCGAGTTGGGTTTCAAATGATCGTTCTTTTCGGAACCCGTATCGATTCCTACAACGGAGAGTTTTGGTTTCCGATAACGGCATAATACGTGAGCATTAACCACGTTCATTAATTCTACAACACACCGAAGTTAGAGGTGTAGCCCTACAGTATAGGGAGTCTGTTCGCAACTCTGTTCGACGACTCAGTTCGACAACCCTATCTGAAACGGGAATGATGTGTACTTCTTTCCAGTCATTACCAACGCTGCGTTCCTCCGGAGACCTATGGAACACTGCTACTGGAAGAGGGGAAAGTTCTTTCACGTTCTCTGTATAGAATCATGTCGGTATGCATCCGGGTCCATTGTCCTTTCCTATATTATTTTATGAAGTTTGCATAATTAAACATTTTAAATTCGAAAAATGGAAATGTTTTAACACTTTGACACACTAGTTACAAAAAATGAACAATGAAAACTATGACCAAAATAAACGTACTGCAGTATGTTATTCAATTTGGTGTATGGAATCCATGATACCATCAGGCATTTGAACCAAGGGCAGATAAGTGCGACAACTATAGCACAATCAGTCTAACAACTCATGCCTCAAAGTTGCCGTCAAAATAAAATAGAGGATAGTGGAGAAAAAACTGAGTATATCTTAGATGGCGATACGTTCGGCCTTCGGAAAGGTAAATGCATTAGAAAGGCAGTTCTGACTTTGCCCTCACTGATAGAATGAAGACTGAAGAAAGATCAAGTGATGCCCATAGGATCTGTCGACCCCGATAAAGCCTTCAACAGTGTAAAATGGTGCAAGATGTCCTAAATTCTGAGGAAAGTATGAATAAGCTAACGGGAAAGGCGGGTGATATACAATACGCACAAGTATCAAGAGGGAACAATAGGACTGGAAGACCAAGAACGAAGTGCTCGGATTAAAATGTATGTAACACAGGGACGCAGTTTTTCTCCCCTACTGTTCAATCTATACATCGAAGAAGCAACGATGGAAATGAAATAAAGATTAAAGATTCCTGTGCCAACCTCTTCGTTTCATAGTAGCACTTGCAACCTATGTCCTCAATTATTTGCTGGATGTACTCCAATCTCTGTCTTCCTCTACAGCTTTTTCCCTCTACAGCTCCCTCTAGTACCATGGAAGTCATTCCCTCATGTCTTAACAGATGTCCTAGCATCCTGTCCCTTCTCCTTATCGGTGTTTTCCACATTTTCCTTTCCTCTCCGATTCTGCGCAGAGCCTATTTATTCCTTACATTGTCAGTACACCTGATTTTCAGCAATCGGCTGTAGCACCATATCTCAAATGCTTACATTCTCTTCTGTTCCTGTTTTCCCACAGTCCATGTTTCACTACCATACAATTCAGTACTACAGTTTTACAATCTCAGAAATTTCTTCCTCAAATTAACGCCGCTATTTGATATTAGTATTCTCTTGGCTAGGAATGTCCTTTTTGCCAGTGCTAGTCTGCTTTTGTTGTCCTCCTTGCCCCGACCGTCATTGGTCGTTTTACTGCCTAGGTAGCAGAATTCCTTAACTTCATCTACTTCGTGACCATCAATCCTGCTGTTAGGTTTCTCGCTGTTCTCGTTTCTACTACTTCTCATTACATTCGTCTTTCTTCGACTTACTCTCAACCCATACTCTTTACTCATTAGACTGTTCATTCCGTTCAGCAGATCATGTAATTCTTCTTCACTTGTACACAGAATAGCAATGTCATCAACGAATCGTATCATTGATATCCTTTCACCTTGAATTTTAATTCCACTCCTGAACCTTTCTTTTATTTCAATCATTGCTTTCTCGATACACAGATTGAACAGTAGGGGCGAAAGGCCACAGCCTTGTCTTACACCCTTTTTAATATGAGCACTTCGTTCTTGGTTGTCCACTCTTATTCCCTCTTGGCTGCTGTACATATTTTATATTATGCACCTCTCCCTATAGCTTACACCTACCTTTTTTCTGGATTTCGAACGTCTTGCATCATTTTACATTGTCGAACGCTTTTTCCAGGTCGACAAATCCTACAAACGTGTATTAATTTTTCATTAGTATTGCTTCCGTTATTAACCGCAATGTCAGAATTGCCTCTCTCGTGCCTTTACCTTTCCTAAAGCCAAACTGATCGTCATCCAGCGCATTCTCAATTTTATTTTCCATTCTTCTGTATATTATTCTTGTAAGTAACTTGGATGAGTGAGCTTTTAAGCTGATTGTGCGATAATTCTCGCAATTGTCAGCACTTGCTGTCTTCGGAATTGTGTGGATGATGCTTTTCCGAAAGTCAGATGGTATGTCGCCAGACTCATACATTCCACACACCAACGTGAATAGTCGTTTTGTGGCCACTCCCCCCAATGTTTTTAGATATTATGGTGGAATGTTATCTCTCTCTTCAGCCTTATTTGATCTTAAGTCCTCCAAAGCTTTTTTAAATTCTGATTCTAATACTGGCTCCACTATCTCTTCTACATCAACTTCTGTTTCTTCTTCTGTCACATCAGACCAATCTTCCCCCTCATACAGGCTTTAAATGAATACTTTCCACCTACCCGCTCTCTCCTCTGCATTTGGAACTGGAATTCCCGTTGCACTCTTAATGTTATTACCCTTGCTTTTAATGTCACCGAAAGTTGTTTTGACTTTCCTGTATGCTGAGTCTGTCCTTCCGACAATCATTTCCTTTTTGATGTCTTCACATTCTTCCTGCAGTCATTTCGTCTTAGCTTCCCTGAACTTCCTATTTATTTCATTCCTCAGCAGCTTGTATTTCTGTATTCCAGAGTTTCGGAGAACATTTTTCTACTTCCTCCTTTCATCTATCACTTGAAGTATTTCTTCGCAGTTACCCTCTTTGTACCTATATTTTCTTTCCCAATTTCACTGATGACCCTCTTTAGAGATGTCCATTCCTCTTCAACTGTACTGCCTACTGAGCTACTCCTTATTGCCGTATCAATAGCCTCAGAGTCTTTCACCAGTATCTCGTCATTCCTTGGTACTTCCGAATCCCACTTCTTTGCGTATTGATTCTTCCTGACTAATGTCTTAAACAACAGCCTACGCTTCATCACTACTACATTGCGGTCCGAGTCTATATCTGCTCCTGGGTACGCCTTAGAATCCACTATCTGATTTCGGAATCTCTGCCTGGCCATGATGCAATCTAACTGAAAACTTCTCGTATCACCCACCCTTTACCGAGCATACCTCCTACTCTTCTCATTCTTGAACAGGGTATTCGCTATTACTAGCTGAAACTTGTTACAGAACTCGATTAGTCTTTCTCCTCTCTCATTCCTTGTCCCAAGCCCTACAACTGGATTACAGCCGCCCATGACTGTTAGATTTTCATCGACCTTTAAATACTGTATTACGCTTTCAGTATCCTCGTACACTTTCTTCATCTTCAGCTTGCGACGGCGGCATGTATACCTGAACTATCGTTCAGAGAAGTCTACTAGTAGCAAACATAGGTCTTACTCTGAGGAGGAAATTTTTGAGAATGTACGTTTGGATTACAGCATATTATGTTAGAGAATCGTGGAGGCTGGGAAAAACGGAACAGAGGCGAATCGAAGCGTTTGAGACGTGATGCTACAGAAGAACTTGGAAAGTCAGATGGACTGATAATGTAATAATAATAACGAGGCTCCTCGCAGAATAGGCGAAGAAAAGATACATGGAAGATGTGGACAAGAGGGAAGGACAGGGTAATAGAAGTAATAGGGCATAGAAAGCGTCACCCATTGTTGACAAATTAATTCAAGATGCCGGATCCAAGACGGTGACAGATATGGCAATGTCGCAATGACGTCTTGGCACGGAGTTCAAATTTTGGTGGGAAAATAGGTCAATTGTTCTACCTCCACTAACCTAACCACCTTCCCTCCCACCTTACCTCCCTCAGAAAATGGAAGGAAGCTCAAATATAACGGAAAAAAGGTCACTTGGGCTACCTCCACTAACCTAAGAAAACGGTGGGAAGAAAGATCACTTGGGCTACCTTCACTAACCTAAGTCATCTCACCACGACCTCTTACTAGGAATTAGCAGGGAAATGACACAAACTGTGCTGAGCTGCTGAATAGGATGAACATAAGTCTTTATTTTGCAGGCAGTCTTTATTTAAACAATTTCAGTCAGTAGCTCCATCCAGTGTGTTCACCATGAGGCCTGGAGTCCAACAACTGACCTAGTAAACACCACTGCCACTAGGGGGAGCTGATGTTCCCTTCGTGAGATAATCCAAGATGGCGGTTTTTGGGGAAATGGCGGGAAAAGGCTGTTCTAGGCTGCAGGAGAGAGGAAGGAGTGTACATTATTTATTTAGGAACAATTTATTTTGGGACATATTTCATGCTGTTCATTATTACACTGATACTAAACACTTGCTCTGACGTGCTTGTGGTCACAGTAAATAGTCTACAGACTTAGAAACTACTCGTAATTCATCGAAATAATTCAGTACACTGATGTGCAGAGACGCAAACAACTAGTAAATTGTTAAAATAATGCATGTAAAAGGCTATGCAAACACGCGAACTAACCGACAACTGTCGAAATTATGCATTGCACAGAGTGCACACCTGTTCACAAAATAATGCAAGAGATACTAAAACAATTAATAAGTTGTCAAAAGATAATGCAGACACGCTCAGAACACTTAAACAGCTGAAAATAATGCAGTGCACAAACACCCATTGCACGTAAAAAACGCTTTCAAACTACCAGGAACCACAACGTATCAGCGAACTCTTCCCTACAAAGATCCCAAGGCAGTGCCTGGAAACCTGCTTTCAACAAACATCTCTGAAACACACACGTTCTCACCACTATGTAGAGTCTCGTATCTCCCAGTAAAAAGGAGGTCTTGCGAATGAATGGAGCATTCTGATCTGCTCTTACTGAATTAACCCATCAAATATCAGATGCTGCAAGTGTGGAAGCACTGTCCCAATTTTCTTTCTGTAGACGAGACATTCCACGGCAAAAATATTTTGTACAGATCGCCAAACTGTAGCGTGAAACCGATCCCCACATTCCATATCAATGTAGTAAACACACAATTCGTATCTTGCTCCATACAAAATGGTCTCTTTTGCATCAAACATGTAGCTATCGACCGCCAGAAACTTGTACATATACCGCCAAGATAGAGAGCATAAGGACATGCGCCGTATACACTCTTCAAAGCACTAGATATTTGCCCTTCAGGTAGGGTGGTCATCCACAGCAGCCGACGCTGACAAGTATTCTGACCCCGCTGCGTGACCGGAGCGCCCTCAGTGGACTGAAGTCAGTCGCCAAACTGTTGTACAAATTCGGGCTCGTTTTTCCTCAGCACAAAGGCGTTACTTTTTCTCTCCCCGACCTGCTTGCTTGCTTGCTTTCTACATCCAGCTGCAGACTCTGCGATTACAAGAACATATCTAATGTTACATGGTTTGCCAGAATATCATACCATTTTCACTATACTTTTCGCTTGCTTAGCAGTATAGCGTGTGCAGTATAATTTCGGAGATAGAGATCGTCAATTATCTCTGTAGAAACTCGAAACTTTAGCGAGGTGCTAACCAGTGATTAAGTAGAAAATGATCTTGCCTGCAAAGCCCTTTACGTGAAACCCCAGAAAAAATAGAGGAAACTGATATTTCCACTCCTGAACACTGATGTTGGTCGTATAACAGATCCCAAATCCTATTTATAATTTACAAAGTCAACTAAGGTGTTTCTCATGTCTAAAGAACCGACAAATTTGTCTCCCACCTGTCTTTCTTCTGCTAGATGCGCACACCACAAACGTTGTTATCTCAAACAAATAAGGATGGGAAATGTGCAGAAGCAGTCAATCAGACAATTTACATGGGAGGGAATAATGGTCCAGCGCAAATCGATTTCCATATTGAATCTTCTCAAATTTCCACATAATCATATACTAGTATTAGTTTGCTGTTCGGCCATCTAGAGGACGACACAGTTACATCAACTAGATTCCTGCATCCCAACAGGCCTCTGCATTTGGACAACTCGTACCGGTAGCCAGAAACATGAATCATTCCCGCCAGAGGCTAGCGGCGCTGCTCGCCACACACTCCCAGACAGAATCATCCGAGGAAACGAGCAACATACATATTTTATCACTGTGCTTACAATTAAATATTACGATTGCGGTCTCAATTGGACGACATTCGACAATGAGCGAAGTATCGGAAATGCTCCCTGCTTACGGTTGCGGCTCTGAAAATAGAAGTACCTCTACCATTATTATGACTCGACATACTTTTCTCTTATGACTTGATATACTTTTCCCTTTGCTATCACAGCATTCCACATCAAATTCATACTTTCCTTATGACTGGACATAGCCATTTCCTTTTAATGTGCCAGAACAAACACACATATAAATTATAAGCCTAACACTCAAGGCGAACGTATCACACATTCCCTAACACTAAGTATAATACTCCGACAATAACTGAGCGATGGGTGGACATGTCTCAGAAGTTATTCTTGCATGTGGTACCACTGTGTATTAGAAAGAGAGGAGTAATTGACCTACAAACTGTCAGATGTTAAAAAACACGATCGCAACAACTACTGTATGTTACTGTCACAAAGTGGTCTTGGTTCTACAGGTGCACGCAAGTATCGATGTTAAAACTACACCGGCTTTATATATTGAGGTATGGAACTGCCATTGAATGAAGTGGTTTTTCCAGACAAATACTGCGACACAGAATATGGACTGTGATCGCCGGAGTGTATAATATCAGACCAACAGTTGAGTTACACGTCACCTACAATGCACCCTCATGATAAAATCACCGAATTTAGTGGTTCGGCTAAGAAACGTGGTTGTTTTTGTAGTCTTCAGTCCTGAGACTAGTTTGATGCAGCCCTCCATGCTACTCTATCCTGTGCAAGCTTCTTCGTCTCCCAGTACCTACTGCAACCTACATCCTTCTGAATCTGTTTAATGTGTTCATCTCTTGGTCTCCCACTACGATTTTTACCCTCCACTCTGCCCTCTAATACTAAATTGGTGATCCCTTGATGCCTCAGAATATGCCCCACGAACCGATCCCTTCTCCTAGTCAAGTTGTGCCACAAATTTCTCTTCTCTCCAATTCTATTCAATACCTCCTCATTAGTTATGTGATCTACCCATCTAATCTTCAGCATACTTCTGTAGCACCAAATTTTCAAAGCTTCTATTCTCTTCTTGTCTAATCTGTTTATTGTCCACGTTTCACTTACATACATCGCTACACTCCATACAAATACTTTCAGAAACGACTTCCTGACACTTAAATCTATACACAATGTTAACAAATTTCTCTCCTTCAGAAACGCCTTCCTTGCCACTGACAGTCTACATTTTATATCCTGTCTACTTCAACCCTCATCAGTTACTTTGCTCCCCAAATATCAAAACTCCTTTACTACTTAAAGCTTCTCATTTCCTAATCTAATTCCCGCAGCATCACCCGATTTAATTCGACTACATTCCATTATCCTCGTTTTGCTTCTGTTGATGTTCATCTTATATCCACCATTCAAGAGACTGTCCATTCCGTTCAAATGCTCTTCCATGTCCTTTGCTGTCTCTGACAGAATTATAACGTCATCGGCGAACCTCAAAGGTTTTATTTCTTCTCCATGAATTTTAATTCCTAATCCGAATTTTTCTTTTGTTTCCTTTACTGCTTGCTCAATACACAGATTGAAAAACATTTGGGATAGGCTACAACCCGGTGTCACTCCCTTCCCATCATTGCTACCTTTTCATACCCCTCGACTCTTATAACTGCCATCTGGTTTCTGTTCAAATTGTAAATAACCTTTAGCTCCCTGTATTTTACCCTTCTCACCTTCAGAATTTGAAAGAGAGTATTCCAGTCATCATTGTCAATAGCTTTCTCTAAGTCTACAAATGCTAGAAACGTAAGTTTGCCTTTCCTTAATCCATTTTCTAAGATAAGTGGTAGGGTCAGTATTGCCTCAAGTGTTCCAACATTTCTATTGAATCCAAACTGATCTTCCCCGAGGTCGGCTTCTTCCAGTTATTCTATACGTCTGTAAAGAATTCGTGTTAGTATCTTGCAGCCGTGGCTTATTAAACTGACAGTTCTGTTGTTTTCACATCTGTCAACAACTGCTTTTTGGGATTGGAATTATTACATTCTTCTTGAAGTCTGAGGGTATTTCGCCTGTCTCATACATCTTGGTGACTAGATGGCAGAGTTTTGTTTGGCCTGTCTCTCCCTTTGGCTATCAGTAGTTCTAATGGAATGTTGTGTATTCCTGTGGCCTTGTTTCGACTTAGGTCTTTCAGTGCTCGGTCAAACTCTTCACTCTGTATCATATCTCATATTTCATCTTCATCTACATTCTCTTCCATTTCTATAATATTGTCTTCAAGTATATCGCCCTTGTACGTACCCTGCTTTCCCTTCTTTGCTTAGAACTGGGTTTCCATCTAAGCTCTTGATATTCATGAAAGTGGTTCTCTTTTCTCCAAAGGTCTCTTTAATTTTCCTGTAGGCAGTATCTATCTTACCCGAGTGATATGTGCCTCTACATCCTTACATTTGTCCTCTAGCCATCCCCGCTTAGCCATATTGCTCTTCCTGTCGATCTCATTTTTGAGACGTTTGTATTCCTTTTTTCCTGCTTCATTTACTAGAAACGTGGTATGAAACTGGTATTTGCATTTCCTCATGCCGCCGCTAGATATTTCTCCAGTTTCTGTAATGCATTCTCTCTCAATTCAATGTCAGAGGTCCTGAGTTATATTCACTGAGATATAGGTGATGGCTGATTGAGAAGAATCACTAACAGTCGATGGTGTGCTAACTGAGGTAAGAAATGTACACAGGCTTTTCAAATCTCTAGTGTTATGCTATCCAGTAGAAATGCTGTCTGGGATTTGGAATCAAGTCTTTCCATTCAACCTCATACCTGCGTTGGAGTCTATGGAGAAGTCCGTTGAAGATTACAGCCACCAGTGAATCATAATTCCGGCACTCTTATATCTCGAAAAGAGTCACCTTTCTCTAATCTATCAGCTACAGTAAAACTCCAACATGGTTTTAGGTAGTCCCTATGTATCTCTCAACTGCCCCTAACACTCTGCGCTACCATCTCTGCAACTTTGCTCATGTGATCATTCCAATTTAAGCCGGAACTGAGTAGAAGTCCAAAGCTATATCTACCACCTTCAGCAATCCATGTACAAACAGGCTAAACTGAGTTAGTGTGACAAGTCTGTGTTTTGACTATTAGATTGAATTGGGAACGTGTTGTCATAGCTCCACCAACTATGTACGATGCGTAAGGTCACTGCCAAATGAAGCCCGCTATTGCAACATGCAGTAGTATAAAAGACAGTATGGGAACTAGAAGAAGGACGAAGATTTTGCTACTGCGTTGTGGTGCTTCTCCAAATTACATACAGGTACTGCAGCTTCGAATAATTTAGGGTCCATTCACATCTATCACCCCATCATTTTATCATCTTTATTCTGTACCATCCAACAGAGAAAATCACGAACTATGAAAGCTCCACTAACTTCATCCAATTGAGAACACGATAAGATTTTTACCGCATCTCTCTCCTCCCATATATCGAAAACAAATACTGTTTGCCTGCCTGCACTGAGCACATGTGGCGATCCTATTAAATATAGAGGTATTGGTCCACTGCACAGACCAGTTTAAAGTTTCATCACCTGTGCTGTAGGAGGATGACCATATCTCACAGACTGTACTGGAAGTCGCAAAAGACTCTTCTTGTGACCGTGTGTCATTGTTTGAAATATTGTTTTTTTTTTCTACTGTAACAAAATTTATGACTATCAAGAGCTCAGATGGCAACCCAGTTCTAAGCAAAGAAGGGAAAGCAGAAAGGTGGAAGGAGTATATAGAGGGTTTATACAAGGGCGATGTACTTGAGGACGATGTTATGGAAATGGAAGAGGATGTAGATGAAGACAAAATGGGAGATAAGATACTGCGTGAAGAATTTGACAGAGCACTGAAAGACCTGAGTCGAAACAAGGCCCCGGGAATTGTCAACATTCCATTAGAACTACTGATGGCCTTGGGAGAGCCAGTCATGACAAAATTCTACCATCTGGTGAGTAAGATGTACGAAACAGGCGAAATACCCTCAGACTTCAAGAAGAATATAATAATTCCAATCCCAAAGAAAGCAGCTGTTGACAGATGTGAAAATTACCGAACTATCAGTTTAATAAGTCACATTTGCAAAATACTAACGCGAATTCTTTACAGACGAATGGAAAAACTGGTAGAAGCGGACCTCGGGGAAGATCAGTTTGGATTCCGTAGAAATGTTGGAACACGTGAGGCAATACTACGGACCTTACGACTTATCTTAGAAGAAAGATTAAGAAAAGGCAAACCTACGTTTCTAGCATTTGTTGACTTAGAGAAAGCTTTTGACAATGTTGACTGGAATATTCTCTTTCAAATTCTAAAGGTGGCAGGGGTAAGATACAGGGAGCGAAAGGCTACTTACAATTTGTACAGAAACCAGATGGCAGTTATAAGAGTCGAGGGGCATGAAAGGGAAGCAGTGGTTGGGAAAGGAGTGAGACAGGGTTGTAGCCTGTCCCCGATGTTATTCAATCTGTATATTGAGCAAGCAGTAAAGGAAACAAAAGAAAAATTCGGAGTAGGTATGAAAATTCATGGAGAAGAAGTAAAAATTTTGAGGTTCGCAGATGACATTGTAATTCTGTCAGAGACAGCAAAGGACTTGGAGAAGCAGTTGAATGGAATGGACAGTGTCTTGAAAGGAGGATATAAGATGAACATCAACAAAAGCAAAACAAGGATAATGGAATGTAGTCAAATTAAATCGGGTGATGCTGAGGGAATTAAATTAGGAAATGAGACACTTAAAGTAGTAAAGGAGTTTTGCTACTTAGGGAGTAAAATAAATGATGATGGTCGAAGTAGAGAGGATATAAAATGTAGACTGGCAATGGCAAGGAAACCGTTTCTGAAGAAGAGAAATTTGTTAACATCGAGTATAGATTTGTCAGGAAGTCGTTTCTGAAAATATTTGTATTCAGTGTAACCATGTACGGAAGTGAAACATGGACGATAACTAGTTTGGACAAGAAGAGAATAGAAGCTTTCGAAATGTGGTGCTACAGAAGAATGCTGAAGATAAGGTGGGTAGATCACGTAACTAATGAGGAGGTATTGAATAAGATTGGGGAGAAGAGAAGTTTGTGGCACAACTTGACTAGAAGAAGGGATCGGTTGGTAGGATATGTTTTGAGGCATCAAGGGATCACAAATTTAGCATTGGAGGGCAGCGTGGAGGGTAAAAATCGTAGAGGCAGACCAAGAGATGACTACACTAAGCAGATTCAGAAGGATGTAGGTTGCAGTAGGTACTGGGAGATGAAGAAGCTTGCGCAGGATAGAGTAGCATGGAGAGCTGTATCAAACCAGTCTCAGGACTGAAGACCACAACATCAACAACAACAAAATTTCCTCACTGCCATACATTTTGTTTTCCGCCATGACTTCGTGATCTGTGTCAGGTTCTAACATGACATTAACATGTTCTGATCCACTGCCTCTCGTAGAAAACTAGATGTTGCACAGTGTAAATCATGTTGTTACTGCTGTTACCATAACAAGCCACACACACTGGATGATTTTAAATAAAAGACAATACGACATAAGGAAACTGGTAGAGTTTGGTGGCGTTGGGGAGCGTTTCCAAACTGCAGTCCGAAGGTGATTGATGACCTCTACAATTAAACTCATCTGTCACAGTGACGGAACAGCTGACGGCTCTGGTATCCATTTTGACTGATTCTTGATATTTCAATCGCATACGCAATCTCTGTTTCGTTTCTAGCCATCCCCAGAAGGTGTTGTCCCTCCACCAAAACTCTTTCTCCATCTCAAACAAACGATGTCAGTCAATCATTGTGTGGTAACTAACAGCATACCTGTGGCTTGATGGTATGGAAAAGACGCCGTCAATATACTGTGATAATAAGCATCACAGTTGACAGTGTGAAGAATTTTAGCAATTTTACAGTAATTTCAACACTGACCAATGATGTGACAGCATGTTTCCTAATTTCAGTATAGTCGCTAAACCGCCCAATCCCTACTTTGTGGGTATCATTGTGAATGTAGATAGATGACTGTACAGTACTTCCATTCATTGTTATTTCTCGAACATATACATCATCAAAGTATACCAGACAGTGCTCTACATATTTCTAGCACCTAGAGCACAGCACATAATTTACGATCTATCTGTATCCAGATGGGAATCAATGAGCATTCTCGCATTCTTAGGATAAAATTAGTGACTGAAAGGCCCCCTCACCCTGTATTTGACCAACGCACTGTTACCGATTTAATCTGCATCTGACCAGAAGTAGACCACTACATTCCACATCTCGTGAATGAATGGATCTTGCTGAGTCCTCGCCCATCCAAGTGCATACGATTTCTCCAGTACGTCCATGTCGATCAGGTTAGCACCCTTTATCAGGATGTAGTAACAGATTTGGAAGTGTTGTAGTAACATATGATTAAGAAGAACAAGATTCCCATCCGGGAATCGAACCCAGGCCCCTTAAAACGACAGTTCATCATGCTCACCATTCAGCTATCGGAGAGGACTTCACCAGAGATGAGCTGGAAGTCCTCTGATGACCGAGAGGTTTGCTGTTATCGATTGCAAGTAGACACCGCTCTTAAGTCACGGCATACAGAACAAGTGGTTGTATACGAGTCGAATGCAGGCTATGTCACACGACAGATGCATCCTGACAGAACAGCGAAAAAAAATGGTTAAATGTCCTGCAGTAACATCTCCCTCTCTGGATTGCATCATCAGTCTTCCATTAAATCGTACCATTTTACAGCTCCAGTTCAATCGATAATCCCGTCTACTCTCTGTTATCCTTTAACACAGATGCCTGTAAGTTTAGATGCAGATGATTTTCTGTTTTCCTGAAAATCATAAAATACAGTAGTCAACTCGCGTGTAGCACTGTTACCTCAATAGACATACAGTAGAATTCTGCTTTGACAGAAAAAGAAAAGTGACTGTTTCCTTGGTTCCCTTCGCTTCCATGCCGACGTTTTCTCGGATTTGCTGTCGCATAATTGTTCCAATGTACAAGAATTGTACTGCGCCAACCAGAAGACATGCAAGTACTTCCTCAATTTCCTCACATTTAAGTGTGTCCTTTGTGCTAGGACATAGGAACATCTACATCACAGTCAGACGTTTGCATTACAGATATATTTGTTGAAAGCAGGTATTAACGATTTCCAGGAAGGGTAACACGTGATGGCCGAGGTGCCACGTTAGGGCCATCAGGAGAAAGGCATTCGGTGTTGATCTGGGCTATTTTATTCTGTTAGGACAAGAATTTCCATGCAGACAAACTGAGACATCATGAAATCTCCTACAAAAGCGATAGTTACTATTTCTGTGGCATTTTACGATTTGTGACAGGTGGACTTGACTGTTATTTACATAGCCATGTGACGTCAGTATAACATTAAGAACCTTTTAGACGCACCTGTGACGGTGAGTTGCTACGCGAACATTTGCAGGGATACGTCAGTCACACTGCGCTACAAGAAACTCGCATGTCCTGTCAGGAACAATTCACCCTGTCCTATTCTGAAAAGCATTGCAACAAATTTCTATAGCGTAGAAGTCTATAGCGCATTCAGATCGGTCTGACGGAGGAGATAGAGAAGATCCAAAGAAGAGCGGCGCGTTTCGTCACAGGGTTATTTGGTAACCGTGATAGCGTTACGGAGATGTTTAATAAACTCAAGTGGCAGACTCTGCAAGAGAGGCGCTCTGCATCGCAGTGTAGCTTGCTCGCCAGGTTTCGAGAGGGTGCGTTTCTGGATGAGGTATCGAATATATTGCTTCCCCTTACTTATACCTCCCGAGGAGATCACGAATGTAAAATTAGAGAGATTAGAGCGCGCACGGAGGCTTTCAGACAGTCGTTCTTCCCGCGAACCATACGCGACTGGAACAGGAAAGGGAGGTAATGACAGTGGCACGTAAAGTGCCCTCCGCCACACACCGTTGGGTGGCTTGTGGAGTATCAATGTAGATGTAGATGTAAGGAGAGAGACTTTGCTGTTATTTACATATATCTGTCACATCAGTATAGCACTGACAACCTTTTATCTGTGTCTACGATGGTGAGTCGCTCGCCAATTAGGTCAGCACTGGACAGCAGGTAAGGAGACATTACGCCAACATTAGACACGAGCACGCGGCCCAGAGGCGTCCCGCATATCGGACCGGCGTAGGCACGCCGCCCAGCCTAAAATCCTTGTGATCTTTGTAGGAAAGAGTTTACTAATACGTTGCGGTTGATGATAGTACGTAAGCGGTTTTTTCGTGCAATGAGTGTTTGTGCACTGCATTATTTTTGGGTTTTAAGTGTTGTGAGCGTGTTTGCATAGCATTACACAGGCATTATCTTTCGACAGTTTACGAGCTGTTTTAGTCTCTGTTGCACTATTATGTGAACAGGTGTGAAAGCTATGCAGTGCATAATTCCGACAGTTGACAATTAGCATGCGTGCTTAGAGAGCCTTTTACTTGCATTATTTTGGCAATTTACGAATTGTTTGCATCTCTGCACATCAGTGTACTGCATTATTTCGGTGATTTAAGACTATTTTGCAAGTCTGTAGGCTATTTACTGTGTCCCCAAGCACGTAATAATGAACTGCGTGAAATCCATCCCTAAATAAATTATTTCATAATAAAAAACGGACACCCCTTCCTCCCTCCAGAAGACCAGGACACGCTGAGTCCTTTTCCCGCCATTTTCCCCCAAGGTCGCCATCTTGGGTTATGTCATGAAAGGGACGACAGCCCCTTTAATGGCAGTACTGTGTAATATGTCAGTTGGACCCCGGCCCTCATAGTGAACATACTGGACAGAGCTACTCTCTCAAATTGTTTAAATAAAGACTGCTTGAAAAATAAAGACTTGTGTCCATCCTGTCCAGCAGTCCAGCACAGTTTGAGTCCTTTCCCCACCAATTCATAGGATGAGGTCGAGGTCGGATGACTTACATTAGTGGAGGTAGTCCAAGTGATCTTTTTTCCCACCATTTTCTTAGGTTAGTGGAGATAGCCCAAGTGACCTTTTTCCGCAAAAATTCGAACTTCCCGCCGTTTTCTGGGGGAGGGAAGGAGGGAGGGGAGGGGAAGGGGTTAGCTTAGTGGAAGAAGCGCAACTGACCTTTTTGCCCGCCAAAATTTAAGGTTCCCACCATGACATCATTGCGACATTGCCACATCTATCGCCGCCATTTTAGATCCACCATACTGAATAAGTTTGGCAGCAGTGAAAAGTGGGGTGACGCTCTCTTCTTCCTATAACTAATAGGATGTTTTTAAGACATCAGAGAATAACTTTCTTGGTACTAGATGTAGCTGTAGAGGTTAAAAACCATAGAGGAAGTCAGAGCGTAGAACACACCCAGCAAATAATTGAGGACGTTGGTTGCAAGAGCTACTCTGAGATGGGAAGTTTGGGACAGAAGAGGAATTTGTGTCTCATCTCGCTGCATATCAAAGAAAATGTGTATTAGCGTGGACATCAAACACCGCCATTAGGAACTAAAAGTACAGGATAAACTATCCAGAAGTGAGGACTGTGGTACACATTTGTACAGATCACTAACAGGAATAGCCTTTATTCACATGGTTCTACAGCCTCTTCGAGTTGCCTGCCGCACTAACCTTTATCACAGTAGGATAAATGAAGAATCAGAGATTAGATTCCTCAAATCATTAGCTGGTTACAAATTCACAGATCGGATAAAGATTAATGAAGTTAGAAATGAACTGTGTATGAAAAGCATACCACAGAAAATGGAGGAGAACCGAAAGAAATGACATAAGCAAATACATAAATTAATATCCAAATGTACACTTCAAGAGAAAAGAACTGTTGGGCTTCCAAAGAAGAGATGGGGTGGTCAGCCGCAGGCTACCTGAAAACAGACAGGGACACCTAAACCAAAACTGGATATGATGCTGATGATTTAATGATTTAGCTGTTACTTATTTTCGCCCTACTGGGCATTTCCAAGCTACCTCTCTCACAGTAAAATACTTTAATTATGTAACATCTTATACTCATTACATCTGTATGGCGGAAGCAACTTCTTGTGGCGTCCTTAATGACAGTTTTTTGCGACCACGTCCGTTCCAGACACAACCGTCTCAGACACAAAGTCGTTATGTAAAACGAGGAAAATGCGTCGCTATGCCAGTGTCCAGCACACTGAAATACCTTAGCTCAACATTTAAACTGAAACTACTCAGGGCGTGGTGAACGTCTTAAAAACAAATACCTCAGCCACAGGCCGCACATGTCTGCTCCAGTTCTAAAGGCATTTGTGCGATCCCGTCTTGACTATTGATGCACGGTTTACAGCTTAGCTAGGCCATGTTGTCTTTATATCGTCGATGTTGTTCACCACGAAGGGATTTGTTAGGTAACAGTAGCGTACAGGACCAGCACGAGTCCCACCCTCTTTGTCGAGGCTGGTGAACCACTACTCGTCCCGGGTTCGATTCCTGGCGGGGTGAGGGATTTTTCACCTGCCTCGAGATTCCTGGGTGTTTTTGTTGTCTTCATCATTTCATCATCATTCATGAAAGTGGCGAGATTGGACTGAGCAAAGGTTGGAAGTTTGTACGGGCGCTGATAACCGAGCAGTTGAGCGCCCCACAAACCAGACATCATCATCAGCATCACTACTCGTCATCCAACGGCAGACCCTCATGATGCGACATTATGTAACCTGTTCTCAACCTAAAATCACCGGCGTTCCATACCACCGCTCGTCCACCTACGGAGGGTCTATTTAGAAACAGACCTCGATAAAAGAGAACATGGTGGATGGCTCTGAGCACTATGGGACTTAACTTCTGAGGTCATCAGTCCCCTAGAACTTAGAACTACTTAAACCTAACTAACCTAAGGACATCACACACATCCATGCCCGAGGCAGGATTCGAACCTGCGACCATAGCAGTCTCGCGGTTCCGGACTGAAGCGCCTAGAACCGCACGCCCACCACGGCCGGCCAGACCATGGTGGAATTTGCTTGCTTGAGAACCTAGAAACTTTTAATGCGGATCATATTTCCGTGCTTCACCGCGGTTGGAGTCATTCTGTGCGCTGGTTCGTAAGACCCGGAATATGTTAGAGTTATCAGTGTATATTTATCAGTGTTTTATTTAGAGGTCCTGGTTGACCTAGTTCAGCACGAATAAGTATTCTTATTGTGATTCTTGAGTTTTTCCCGGCGTATTTGATAATCAAAATATCCACGGGTGTGCTGCCGGTCTGTAGACCAGCAGTACACCCGTGGATATTTTGATTAAGTGTTCTTATTGATGTTCCTACTATTCCTGGTCATGCTCCAAATAGAAAGTATAAAGTACCAATGTCCTTATCGTTTGTTGAGAATAATCATTAAGGTCTGAGAAAAGGAATTCAATTGGCTGCGCTCTATATGTCCCCCAAATTCGCTTTCTTAAAACAATAGCATGCAAAACGTCAGGACAAAAGAAACTTTCGCATGGTGTGTAACTGCCAAGTAGCATAGGCCCAAGAAACTTGAACCACGCATAGGAAGATTTGCTGCAGTGTAGTTCGGAAAGTACGTGAAAGAAATACGGAATGGGACGAACGGAAACGACACTTCTATTCAAAGGCAGTAATTATACTGAAGTATCCGCGATTAATTATGGCCACTGAACATAAAAAAAGGCCGATATGGTTCTTAATAAGATCTGAAATCAGCATAGTCGTCAGTGCGTCCTCTGCAATATGCTCCCACGCTGGCCACAAAGTTGGTCAGGAGTTCTTGAGGTACAGCACTGGAGAAAGGTCGTCGGTCATGTGGACGAGCTGCAGTACTCCTCCCCACTGCTGCTGACTCATGGTCGATGTGATTCACGTTGAGAGAACCGGCGCTGCGGTACATTCACCGAATATCCTCTCACCCCAAGAGGTCCTCCATCTGCGCTGTACGATTCGGTTGCACAGTGCGCGCCGTAAAAATGAATAAAGGGCCGACTGCACCCCTGAAGAGATGCACACGGGGGAGGGGTACAGTGTCACCCTAAAGCTGACTGATGATTATGCTGTCTTCATAGATTTGAAGATCAGTATGCCCACACCATACAACTGGACCACCACAAGGACCAGGTTACACATGATGGACCCAAGAACACTGTCGTGAAAACACTCAATGCCGTGAGGAACACTGTTGAACGCGATCGGTTTGGTTGTCCACGTGTCGTGATGAGGAGAGACATGGGCGCAATGCTCTCCAAATCCTTGAACACGGTACGGTCACTGGTCAACGTTAACGTGACACCTATTCCTTTTCCATGTGCGTCATTTCACTGGTGCTTGTAGTCCTGACGTCATATTTGTGGATGACTATCCAGGACTCTCATCGAACACAGATCAGATGGAGGAACTCTTGGAATGAGAGGATATGCAGCGAGTGGACTGACCTACCCGTTCCCCTGACGTCAACCACGTCAAGCACGTGCATGTTAGGTCGGGGAGAGCGCTGAAGCACGTCCATATGAAGCACCAACCAACAACCATCCAGCACTTGTCAAGCACGCTGGTGGTGCAATGGAACGCTCTGCCACAAGAACTCCTTACCAACCTTGTGGGACGTTGCAGATCATGCATTGCCACCCATACTGATCACACACCTTATTAAGACCAATGTACTGCCTTTTGTAATGTCCAAGAAACCATCATGAATCACTGTGACTTGAGTGTATTTGTGTAATAAAAGTATCATTTTTGTTTATCTCATTGCGTATTTCGTTCAGTCAACTGTACTACAGCAATACTTTCTACGTTCCAAGTTTAATAAAGCCGTGATACTTGGCAGCGACACACCACGTGAAAGATACTTTTGTCCTCAAGTTTGGCTCACCACTGTACACTCATAGTGTATCAGGCTGAAGCATACGGTATGTTGAGGCCACTGGAGCAGATGCTGTTTCTTCCTCATCTGCGCCGACTCCCTAAGTGCCGTTCAGGCTGTCCATCACATGTGCCCAGCAGACAAGTATCTTCAGCTGGTTCATGACACCCTTTTACACAGACAGAAACAGAGCAATGAGGTGTCATTCCGCTGGGTACCGGGTCACGTGGCAGTGAAGTGTAATGAAGCGGCAGATGACGCAGCTAAGAATGCCTGTTTGGAAAATGCAGTTTCCGAATTTTATGTCCTTGCACAACCACTGACATCACTCTTAAGCGCTGTTGACGCACATTATGGTGCGTCTGTGGGAGGGGGAGTGGTTGTGCCTGTAGAATAACATGCTGTGGCCGGTGAAAATAACGACGTGGCCGTAGTGTTCATCTTTCTGGTTACTGCAGTGGGTGCAGTGAGTGGGGGCGCGGGGATCGTGCATCCGGATAGGACACTGTTCGATGACTCATGGATCAATTCTCCCGCGCGAGGCTTCACTAATATGCAGTGCTTGTTACATACCAAATCTTACGTCGGGATATGAGGGCTGCAACTAGCTTACCACACGACCTGCCCTCTGTTTTAAGACAAGATGAATCGAATGAGCTTCTTGTTTTCAGATACTGTGTGACGTCAGGATCTTCTAAACAGCTTTTTAGGTAAAAAATTTAATGTCTTTCTCAGGTAATTACTTCATCATTTCTTTTTCTGTTGATCAAGCAGACACTGTTCCCTGTTACATTATTTTAGCTGTTCTGTAGTGATTATCGGTGTATTTTAACCACAAAATGTCTCGAGCCATGCGTCTTTTGCTCTTCTGTGGAGACGTCTGAGTGCACGTGAGTGAAATTGTAGCACGGTGGCTAATAATTACATTTTATGTTTGACAATATCCTGCTCAGTTAAAAACAAAACAAAAAAAAAAGAAAACGTAACCATATTCGTAACCGGTTAGCTCAGTAAGGGCGCTGATAATTTCGCTGTTGAGCGCGGTATACATGCTACCACCATCACCACCCTGACAACAAAAAGAAAAAAAAGACACATATAAAGAATCGTCATTATTCGCTTTTCCACGTGAAACCCGTTCATGAGGAAATAGTGTTAGGATATTTCTTTACTTATTGTTTAAACCACTCACAAATTGTTTATTAGTTTCTGCGACAATTTAATCAAATAATTTTCTCATCATTCGCTATCATACGGCGTTAGTTACCAAGCATCTAAAAAAGACGTATTCCAAGTCGTTTCCGTTATAGAGGCAATGCTTCAATTTGTGTCAACAAAAAAATTTCGTTACGCGTTTTCGCTGTATAGTGGCAGAACAGATATTGTGCTGTAATTGGAGATTAAACGTTTACCGCAAAATGTTCCATTTGATTTGCAGTTCAATCTACTACCTGTTCCAGCTCAGCCGAATGCATCAGAAAACAGGATGCGTCGACAGCAGAACACGCTTACTTTTGCCGCGAAGTTTTGTGGTCGTCTCTTATTAGATTCTCATTATTTGTAATTAAAATAGAACTACACCACGTACTTGCTTCATCTGCCCATGCGATAAAGTGAAGAGCGCCAAATACATTTGGGTGTGTAAGAGGCCGTCATACCATAAACTTCAGCTGCAAGATACAATGGATGCAACCTGAACTCTTTCTACTTAACTGACATCATTAATCAGTGTGCAACTACAAAGCTTCGACACATATGATTCAACATAAATAAAATAGCAAACCCAACAATTTCTGTATATCAAATCAAATCAGTTGGTGCAAGGAGCGGAGATATGACTTCATGTAATATTTCTTATAATAATCTTTCGTATGAAATCGAGCTACAGCCGAAAAGAACTTATCCAGTTTAGTGCTGACCTACACATGGTTACCGTGAAGCCAGTAGCATGCAAGTGACTTTTGAGTCATCTTTCCAATCTCAAAAAGTAACTCCCAAACTTAATATTCTGCGGTAATGGCATACGCAAAGGCGTTAGCACACTTTACCACAACCAGTTGGCCGAACAGTGCAAGGCACGGAAGCAGTGGTGAGTCTAGTCGATGCGACAGCCGGGAAACAAATATTCTTCGTCTCCTCCAAAATTTCTACCTGCACGTGCGCAGGTCGAACACCCATTTACGTCAGTTAATACCAACATCACCCAATTTGCTATAGGGGTCTATCCCACGCGTGTGGTTAGGTGCAAGGCTCTATGGTTTAGCTAGCACACTCTAGCTAATGCCGTAGTGACACAAACGTAAACAAAAGTAAACTACAGGCTCATTGCAAAGATACATAAACCACTGCCACCTTTCAATACGTATTTCATTCAATTACGCGTTTTGACATGTGACGCAATTTATTCAAGTTCATTCGTGTAGGGTCCCCACGAGTACGCAGAAGTGCCGCAACACGACGTGGTATGGACTCGACTAACGTCGGAAATAGTGCTGGAGGGACTTTACACCATGAATCCTGCACGACTGTCCATAATTCCGTAAGAGTACGAGGGGGCTATGATGTCTTCTGCGCAGCACGCTGCAAGGCATCTTAGATATGCTCAATAATGTTCATGTCTGGGGGAGCTTGGTGGCCAGAGGAAGTGTTTAAAAACCGAAGGGTGTTCCTGTAACAACTCTGTAGCAATTCTGGAATGTCACATTGTCCTGCTGGAACTGCCCAAGTCCGTTGGAATGCACAATGGACATGAATGGATGCAGGTGATCAAAAAGGATGTTTACGTACGTGTCACCTGTCAGAGTTGTATCTAGACGTATCAGAGATCGTATATCACTCCGGTTGCACACACTACACTCCATTACATAGCCTCCATCAGCTTCTGATACGCAGAGTTCATGGATTCATGAGGTTGCCTTCATACCGGTACACGTCCATCCACTCGATTCAATTTCAAATGCGACTCGACCGACCAGGCAACATGTTTCAGTCATCAACAGCTCACGAGAGGCTTAAAACTTTGTGTCGTGCTGTCATCATGGGTACACGAGTGGGCCTTCTACTCCTAAAGACCACATCGACGATGTTTCGTTGAATGGTTCGCACGCTGACTCTTGTTGATGTCCCAGTATAGAAATCTGCAGTGATTTGTGGAAGGGTTGCACTTCTGTCACGTTGAACGATTCTCTACAGTCGTAGTTGGTCCCGTTGTTGCAGGGTTGTTTTCCGGCAGCAGCAATGCCGGAGATCTGATGTTTTACCAGATTCCTGATATTTACGGTACACTCGTGAAATGATTGCACAGAAAATCCTCACTTCACCGCTACCTCGGAGATGCTGTGTCGCCGACCAGAGTGGCCGTGCGGTTCTAGGCGCTACAGTCTGGAGCCGAGCGACCGCTACGATCGCAGGTTCGAATCCTGCCTCGGGCATGGATGTGTGTGATGTCCTTAGGTTAGTTATGTTTAAGTAGTTCTAAGTTCTAGGCGACTGATGACCTCAGAAGTTAAGTCGCATAGTGCTCAGAGCCATATGAACCATTTGAACCAGATGCTGTGTCCTATCGCTCGTGCGCCGACTATAACACAACATTCAAACTCACTGGAATCCTGATAAGCTACAATTGTAGTAGCAGTAACTATTCTAACAACTGCGTCTGACACTTGTTGTCTTATGTAGTCGTTGCCGAGCGCAGCGCCATATTCAGCCTGTTTACATATCTCTGTATTTGAATACGCGTGCCTGTACCAGTTTCTTTGGCAATTCAGAGTAGTTTAGACATTTTGCTTTTGCCAGAGGAAATGTTCTAGAAACATTTCCTACTGATAACCTTAAATTTTAAATTGTATGAAGTTTTTAAGTGCAAACCTTTATGTCCTACATGTACAGTTACACCTATATTCCACAAGCCACCTCACCTTATTGTGGCTGGTGGAGGGGAGGAGGATGCTTGATGTACAACTATGAATCCCCCTTACCGTCTTTTCGTGTTAAAGGCGCAAATGGTGCACGGACGGGACGATTTCTGGAAGGCCTCAGCGTGACACCGAATCTCTGTAGTTTTACCTCAAACTTTTCGCGGGGTATAGGTACCCTCTCGGAATTTTAACAGCAATCCGTGCCGTGATGTCTCTTGTAGCACCTGCCACCCAGGCTGGATGAGTATCCTGTTAAACTAATCTTTGGATTTTGAGTATTTCTTCTGTCAATCCCAACTGCTCGAAGTTCAAGACTGACGAACAATATGCGGGTTATGGCAAGAACAATATTTCCCTCCTGCAGTGTTATTATGTGTCCTTATCCAACAGCTGGCCGGAGTGGGCGAGCGGTTCTAGGCGCTGCACTTTGGAGCCGCGCGACCGATACGGTCGCAGGTTCGAATCCTGCCTCGGGCATAGATATGTGTGATGTCCTTAGGTTAAAATAGTTCTTACTTCTAGGGTACTGATGACCTCAGAAGCTAAGTTCCATAGTGCTCAGAGCCATTTGAACCTTATCCAACAATGTACACATTTAGTAACAGTGGCAAGTAAAATGTGTAATGGAATAAATTACATATTATGTTGTCCTTGCTAAAGTATTGCAGGGCTGTGAACACAAGTAAATAGAAATTAATACGCAGTCATCGGCTGATCAAGAGTTTTGTAAGCTGCATTTTCGTGAAAGGGCTACTCTTCCTGGGGTTCTTCCACTGAATTTCAGTCTAGCACCTACCTTCCCTACGACTACTTTTTCAACCTTAAATAGCTCCGCACTCATACTCCCATGTGTTTTAAGGACGTGATTGCATTCATCGATTGTTCACCTGTCATACAATAATACGATAAGGACTGTTACCGACTACTGCTGATACTGCTGTTAGAAATACGGGAATACCAATCCGTGAAACTGTAGATTGGCCTATAACCTCCTAATCCTCTCTCTTAAACTGTACTGTGGTCTTCCTTTTTCCAACAAAGCAAATTATATATTTTCTTCCGCTTCCAGGTTAACAAAAAGTAATCGCTGGCGTCTATACCTAAAGAGTATTTACTGCCAGCAGTGTTAAGCGATTTGTGGAATAGGATAAAAGCTATAAAAATTTTCAATTCTTCAGCTTATAGGTCCAATGCGTTGTGCCAATACAACACTTTAACAGTCACGCAGTAGCTATTAAAACAGGAAGTGCTCTCGCACAAACATATTATGGCTGCATTTTTATCAAATTAGTTTCTTGAATGCATCATCCTAAAGTGTCCACAGAGCTTACGGAGCAAGAGACGGAATAACCGCTGTTCCCCATGCTTCTAGGTATAATCGTTCCATGACGTACAAATTTTGCGCCATTTCTCATTTCACATGTGCTGATAATATGCTAGGTTCCCTGTGGTATGACGCATTCAGCTGTATGATGGTTAGAACGCACTGGAAACTGGACGTACACTGTACGCAATTTGTTGGAATGAAGAGAGTGTATTGCCTCGTTGCCACAAAACACTTAAGCTGTGAAACACGCAGAACAGCTCAGCAGGTATGGCAAGTAGCCGATCTCTAGGCGTCTGAAGTACCTCACGTCCAGTTTGTTAAAATTAGTCATGGTATCCGTGGTCTTGTGACGTGTATCTGTTTGACATGGATAAATATGGCGCTCCTTGTTTGTGATTCCCGAGATGTACGTTTACATCATAAACATCTACATCGTCTATGCATACGAAATTATAAGCACAAGAAAAACCTCTATTATCTTTCTTCTGTTTCTACCACAAACATTTTTCGATGCTGTTGCAGCCTAATGACAATCTGTCTTTCTTTTATCTTGGTTACAATTCATATCTTAAATGCTTTCGTCACGCATTACTATGTTCATTTCGTTACGTTGCTACCTTACACTACGGAATCCGCTGTGAACGTTGCATATTTGCTCGAACATACGCGAAAGGGACTGACTATGTGGTACTTTCAATACCCATTGCCCCGCGCTGATGGTCGTGATTAACAAAGCCACTATTTAACTGCACCCCGAATTCAGGAATACGACACAGCGCACCTCCCAATTACAATCGCTGCAACTGAACCGTCGTCCCTTCAGTTACGAAGAGAAAATCATCCCATTTCGTTGGGTTGAACTAGTGAATAAACGTTTTCTGTATCCACGGAACGTTGCTCCAATTCCGCTCCGACCACATACCGTAGAGTTTTACATTGTATCAGTAAATAATGTATGACGTATCGAAGGTGGTTCGTGCGAACACTGAATTTCCGTTTTCGTTGCCCATTTCTGTCTATAATCGTCGTTTGTTTTCCATCTCTTCTGATCTCGTCATCCATGAAACATTGAACCATAATCTTTCCACATTCCTGAATTTCGCCGAGGTCGACCACTGCGTAGATTTCATATTACTCGTTTATTATAAGACTGATAATATATGCATCAAATATTGCATCTACGACATTAGATTATATACGAGGATAGCTCCCTCTGGATCTCCGTTTCAATGTACTTTCACTTTACTTAAATTTTTTCTTTGCTGGCGTCTTATTGAAAAAGTGTGTTGCCTAGTAATGGTTGCATAATTTATCAAATTCATCCGTTGATAACAACAGTCACATTAAGCGGTAGAAATATACTCATTTCATTGAGCAGGATCTTTCAGATATTCTTGAGATGCCACACCATGCTACATTGCGTAGTAGTTAATGCTGTGTACTCATCTTACTATTAATTCACATCAGAAGTAGTTAAACTGCTGGCGTTTAGATTCATAATCTGATACTGAGACATTAAGGGGCTGTAGTAAGCTGAGTACATCAGCTTTTTATTTTTAATATAAATATATAAAATGTTCATATTGCAAATAAAATTTTCTTCAGCCACTTAAAACAGTTGCACACTAAGCTCCCTCTGACAGATTTTACTATCAAGCTGAAATCGCAACATCCTTGGTCCTTCTAGACAGCCACGTATTTAATTAATTCACTTCGTTTCCAACCATGTATTGTGAGAATTCTCTGCAACAGACATTTCCAGATGTGTACTTAATTTGCCATTTATTGTAACATTATTATCATCTCAAAAGAAACAAAAAATTTCATGTGCAATTATAACTGAACAAGTGTCAATATTAAATAAAATAAATTACATCAACCCTACTATGCTTGGTGGAGTATAGCAATAATTAGACATTCTGCCGTAAAACCATATGATTCTAAGCAAATTAAAAGTATATTTTGTTCATAAACCAAACGTCCTTGATATTTCTCACAAACATCTGTATTTAGTAATTAATTTATGATGAACTGTACTCTCACTGTGTTGGTTTATAACCTATCAGACTAAATAGTTCAGAAATATAAATTTGTACCTATATACTACTTCTATGCAGATGGTAAAAAGTCCAAAATTTATTAACATTTTATAAACTTTAAAAATTCTGACATGAGTCAGTCATTTCATTCTAATTTGCTACTTCTGTTTTCCTGCCTTGTGCAGAAATTCATCTTCAACATACGTCAGCTATTAGAGAAATTTCCCATTAGAAAATGACTAATTGCGCAAAAAACCTATGAATTTGCTCCTGATACGAACGCCCATAAACGAGGAATGTCAAGATTGGATAATAAATATTCAAGTATACTAGGGTATTGGTATATCAGTGGTAGACATAGCAGTTAATAGAATATTAAAAACACTTGTACCGCTAGATTCCTTTCAGCTTGGGAATGTGTATACACGGTTTGCTGTGTTTCATGACCTTTGCATTTCTATTGAAATTGTAGGATTCTTCCTGCAGTGCTAATAGCTTGTAATTCTGAATCATACAAAAATTTTAAAAAGAATAGCTCACAATATTCCACAAACACGTCCACGTATTTGTGATGAATTTGTGTTCCGAGGTGTGATATGTTTTCAGCGTACGTCAATATTACATATAGCGTACCCCATCAAAACTGTAAAAATACCGAAAAAGGAACCGTGTCGTATTCTACATTTATTTGTTAGAAATGACTGCTTTCTCATACACAAACTGAGGTGCTATATTTCTCGTTTCAACTTATGCCTTCCGCAGCCTGATACACACAGGCTACAGAGAAACATCAGCAGTGCTGAATTACTATTTTCTAATTCTCAGAACAAAAATAATTGCCGAACTGGTGATTATCGACACCCGTGCACTATTTGTCGAAAAGGCGGAATGAAAATACTGCACATCTAAAAAGTAACTTCTAGTATTCACTACAAACATTTCTTAATAATATTTTAAAGAAATATGTATATCTATTGATTATTTTACATATGTCTTCGTCACCAGAATTTCTTTTCTTAATTTTTAACTTTTCATGAAGCGTTTCTGGCTCCTCCATCATTGCATGAGACATAAGAATAGGACTAAATAGAGGAATGTACGAGGGCTATTCGGAAAGGAAGGAACGATAGTTCGCGAAATGGAAACCACAGTTAAAATCAAAACTGTTTTATTTGCAACAGTTAGCTACAACTTCCAGTTACTTATCGCCATAGTCGCCGAACCGACTTAAACGTTTGTCGAGAGGGAGAGAATTACGGGCTGTATTGTGGGTAATCAAACATTTCCAACTGATAACGACGCAGGAGCATCTTCATTGCCCCTGCAGAATGCCGCTGACAATTGTCTTGAAGAAGAAAACGCACGACAGTTATGTAATGTTGGCTGCGTAGTTTCAGGCGAAATTTCTCACCAGGCCCTCGTACTTGGCGGGAGACACTATTGTTCTAGGTACCTCCCCGTGTGTTCAGAAGTAAAACGAACGTCGTAACGCGATCGACGGGCATACTAGAGACACTGCCCAACACACCTGTGCGAAGCTTCATCGGATTTTCGCTGTGGTTCCCATTTCGCGACCGATCGTTCCTTACTTTCCGAATAACCCTTGTATATTAGAATGATGCAGTGAAGTTGACTACATTTACATTTACATCTTCATGGATACTCTGCAGATCACATTTAAATGCCTGACAGAGGGTTCATCGAACCTCCTTTACATTAATAATTGTTTATTATTCCTCTCGAACAGCGCGCGAAAAAAACGAACACCTATATCTTTCCATGTGATCTCTGACTTCCCTTATTTTATTAAGACGATCGTTTCTTCCTATGTAGCTCGCGTCAGGAAAATGTTTTCGTATTCTGAGGGGAAAGTTGGTGACTGAAATTCGTAAAAAGGTGTTGCCGCAATGAAAATCGCCTTTGTTTTAATGTTGCCCACCCCTAATGCCGTACGATGACAGTGACACTTTCCCCTAATTCAAGATATTACAAATTGTGATGCGCTTCTTTCAATTTTCTCAAAGTATTCCTTTAACCCTATTTGGTAAGAATCCTACACCGAGTAACAGTATTCCAAAAGAGGACGGACAAGCGTAGTGAAGGCAGTCTCTTTAGTAGCTCTGTTCCATTTTCTAAGCATTCTGCCAATAAAATGCAGTCTTTGGTTCACCTTACTCACAACTTTTCTAAGCGTTCTGCCAATAAAATGCAGTCTTTGGTTCGCCTTCCTCACAACATTTCCTATGTATTCTTTCCAGTTTAAGTTCTTCGTGACTTTAATTCCTAGGTATTTAGTTGAATTTACGGTCTTTAGGTTTTTTTATCATGTAACCGAAATTTAAATGATTCCTTTTAGCACTCCTTTGGATAACCTCACACTTTTCATTATTTAATCTCAACTGCCAATTTTCGCACTACACAGATTTTTTTTCTAAATAATTTCACAATTTGTTTTGATCTTCTGATGACTTTACTATACTATAAACGACATCATCATTCGCAAACAATCACAGACGGCTGCTCAAATTGACTACTAAATCGTTTATATAAATAAGGAACAGCAGAGGGCCTATAACACCACCTTGGGGAACGCCAGATATCATTTGTGTTTTACTCGATGGCTTTCCCTCATTTACTACGAACTGTGACATCTGACGGGAAACGACGAATCCAGTCGGATAGCTGAGACGATATTCCATAAGCACGCATCTGAATTACAAGATGTTTGTGAGGTACGGTATCGAAAGCCTTCTGAAAATCTAGAAATACGGGATCAATCTGAAGTCCCTTGACGATAACACGCACTACTTTGTGTGAGTAAAGAGCGTGTTTTATTTCACAAGAACGATGTTTTCTAATTCCGTGTTGACTGTGTGTTAGGAGACAGTTCTCTTCGAGGTAACTCATAATGTTCGAGCACAACGTATGTTCCAAAATCCTGCTGCACATTGACGTTAGTGATATGGGCCTGTAATTTAGTGGATTGCTTCTATTGCCTGTTTTGAATATCAGTGTGACCTGTGAAATTTACCAGTCTTTGGGTACGTACCTTCCTTGGAGCGAGCGGTTGTATGTGATTCTTAAGTATAGAGCTATGCCATCAGCGTACTCCGAAAATAACTTAATAGGTATACAGTCTGTACCGGAAGACTTGTTTTTATTACATGATTTAAGTTGCTTCACTACGCCTAGGATATCTACTTCTAAGCTATTCGTGTTGGCAGCTGTTCTCTATTCGAATTCTGGAATATTTAGTTCGTCTTCTTTGGTGAAGGAATTTCGGATGGCTGTATTTAGTAACTCAACTATAGTAACACTGTCATCGATATCATCTGCGTTGCTATCGCGCAGAGAAGGCATCGATTGTGTTTTTCCGTTTGTATACTTTATGTTCGATCAGAATCCCTTTGGACTTTCTGCCACGTTCAGAGACAAAGTTGCATTGTGGAAACTACTGTAAGGACCTCACATTTAAGTCCGCGCTAAATTTCGAGCTTCTGTAACAGATTGCCAATCTAGGGGATTTTGCTTTTTTCGTTGCTTCTGCTACAGTGTTTTGACTTGTTTCATGCACCATGGGGGATCAGCTGCGTCGTTGGTCGATTTATTTGGCACAAATCTCTCAATTGCCGTCGATACTATTTTTCTGGTCCATCTTCACGCTGCTAATTTCTAAGACGTGGAGTTTGTCCCTCAAGAAGGCGTCAAGCGAGTTTTTACCTGCTTTTCTGAATAGTTAGATTTTTCGTTTCTATTTGGTGGATTTGGGGGCTACGGTAATCAGTTCCACTACGACAACCCTGTATTCACTCTCCAATGTGTCCGTTTTGATGCTCGTTATTAGTTCAGGATTTTTTGTTGCTGACAGATGAAGTGCATTTTCACGACCGTTTACTATTCTAGCAGGATCATGAACTGATTGATCGAAATAATTTTCGGAGAATGCGTTTAGCACAATTTCGGATGATATTTTAAGCGTACCTCCGATTTTAAACACATATTTTCCTGAACATATCGAAGGCAAGAAGAGAATAGAAGATTTTGAAATGTGGTGCTCCAGAAGAATGCTGAAGGTTGGATGGGTCGATCACGTAACTACTGAGGAGGTACTGAACAGAATTGGGGAGAAGAAAAATTTGTGCTGCAACCTGACTAAAAAAAATTGTACTCGGAGATGAAGAGGCTTGCACAGGATAGAGTAACGTGGAGAGCTGCATCAAACCGGTCTTTGGACTGAAGACCAGAACAACATCGAGGGCAAATGGAAGCCATCATCAAGGAAAACTACATGGGTCGTGTACGTGTTTGAAATTAGACTCAAGTTTTCCTTCAACCTTTTAGAAATTGTATCATCTGAATTTGGAGATCGATAAAAGAATCCTGTTATTACTTTATTCCGGTTGCCAACAATGACCTCTGCCCATACTACCTCACAGGAACTATCTACTTCTAACAGCAACAAACACGCCACCGCCAACCCTGTTTAACCTCTCTTTTGTGAACACCGTTAGGTCCTTCGAAAAAGTTTCGACTGAACTTATCTCCGGCTTTAGCCAGCATTCAGTGCCTATAATGATTTTAGCATTAGTGTTTTCTATTAGAGCTTGGAGATCTGGTTGTTTCCCAACAAAGATACGACAATTTATAACCGTTACACTGATCCTTCCTAGATCTTTTGCAACGGTACCACCGCTAACTTTAAGGGTAATCGATGCCAACATTATACCTCTGCGAGGAATGTTTTGAAGTTGTGACCGTTAGATAACCTAATAGAAATAGAACAATCAAACTGGGATTCGTTTCCGAACCACTCCGTCAGAGTGTAACCAGCAGTAAATAAGTGGGTCAGGAAACAGACCTTCTACCAGCACAAAAGCAAGTTGTAACATTACATATTAATACGGGTCGCCAGCATAATTAGGCATTCTCGTATCAAGTAATATGATAAAGCAGAAGGCAGTGCTAAGGCTAACCTAACCTTCCTTGACACACACAGTAAACTCTTTGTTTATATCTGTTCACACTAAAGTACAGTAATTTAACATTACAGATAAATGTACAGCTAACTTGGAAGTCAGACAGAAAAATGGCAAATGAGATAGCAAACAGTAACACATCCCTCTCAACATCACGTAACGTAAATGAACTAGATGCAACAGTTTATGGAAACAATCGCCAACACACATGAAACTAGTAGCAGTACTGAGCAGGGAAGCGTATGAAATGAGTCTGACTTAAATCAGGGGGTCTATTAATGATCATACTGTAAAACATCGTTGCTTAGTACAGGGTCTTTATGCCTGTCCATTATCCAACTTGCGTTAGAATAGCCAATAGCCAACACAGTAAATATTTCTTTCTTAAACTCGGCATGAAGCAATTAAACAGGATGCAAATCGAACTACACTGGCTCTGAAGGAGAATTTGCTTTGCTTCATTATTAATTATGTAAAGCACAACAAATTATAACTCTCTAAATAACAAATATGCTTTGATAAGTAGTCTTTTAACCTACTCAAAACATAATTGGGGAGGGGGGGGGGGGGGGGGGGGGAATTCATACACCACATTAAATTCAAGTTCAAACACTTTCTCATGAAATGAACACTGATAAAACTTCGTAATAATCAAAGTGCATAAATGTTACAATTAATAATCTTTTTAATTTCATATTAAATTTACCATTTTAGGCGGCTTCTCAAGTAAGGCACAATGTTTAAGAAAATAACTGCGGATTGATTTAAAATTGTATTTTTCAAATTACAGAACTGAACTTTAAACAGTGTAACTCCACACATTTGAAAGCTATCACAACTATTTTTATAGATGCCGAATAAGCCTTTCCATAATAAATAGGGACAATCGGAATTCAGTTTACTAGGATGGGATTCTTGCCAGGTTTATGATTTGGGATAAACACGGATGTGAGATAGAGATTTTGCCAACGCCACTATTAGTATTAAAATCAACCAAATTTCACAAATACCTGGTTCATTTACAGAGTACAAAATATAAACATTTTGGTGGATGACTGATGGTACTGGTGGCGTAATTTGCAGTGGCTGTTAATCTGGCGGCGATGCAGTCATGGCAGTACTGTTGGCCACGCCCTATTACTGATCTTCTTGGCGTTGGAATTATACTTTTATAGGCCCAAAAACCAAGTCATGGTTATATTATCGCAAAATACAGTATCCGAGGCCCATAAATACTGCTCTTAAGCTCTTCTGGCCTCAAAACTTCAAGAATATGAGCCAACATGATCCGCTACTGTTAACGAGATGTTAGCCACAGCAGTATTCAGTCCAGACTCCTTACCCGTCACAAAGGACGAGTTGCCACTTGCGCGCCAACCACATATTTTATACTGCGCCAGGCTACTTCCGTAGCTGCGGGGCTTCCCCGCATCTTTTACATTCAACCCTACGTTCCCTAACTATGGACTAAGTCATTTGCAGTACATTATATAACAATCATTACAGCAGTTATTTAAATCCACAAGCATAATTTAAACAACATCGTTCAAAAGTTCACATAACGGAAACATGTATACATAGTCAAAGAATTCCCAAGATAGATACAACACTCTAAATAAGCAGGTGTTGACACATGTGAAAATTACCGAACTATCAGTTTAATAAGTCACAGCCGCTAAATAATATGGCTCTGAGCACTACGCGACTTAACTGCTGAGGTCATCAGTAGCCTAGAACTTAGAACTAATTAAACCTAACTAACCTAAGGACATCACACACATCCATGCCCGAGGCAGGATTCGAACCTGCGACCGTAACGGTCGCTCGGCTCCAGACTGTAGCGCCTAGAACCGCACGGCCACTCCGGCCGGCCGCTAAATAATAACGCCAACTCTTTACAGACGAAAGGAAAAACTGGTAGAAGCCGACCTCGGGGAAAATCAGTTGGGATTCCGCAGAAATGTTGGAACACGTGAGGCAATACTGACCCTACGACTTATCTTAGAAAATAGATTAAGGCAACGCAAACCTACGTTTCTAGCATTTGTAGACTTAGAGAAAGCTTTCGACAATTTAACTGGAATACTCTCTTTCAAATTCTAAAGATGGCAGGGGTATAATACAGGGAGCGAATGGCTATTTACAATTTGTACAGAAACCAGATGGCAGTTATAAGGGTCGAGGGACATGAAAGGGAAGCAGTGGTTGGGAACGGAGTGAGACAGGTTAGTAGCCTCTCCCCAATGTTATTCAATCTGTATATTGAGCAAGCAGTGAAGGAAACAAAAGAAAAGTTCGGAGTAGGTATTAAAATCCATGGAGAAGAAATAAAAACTTTGAGGTTCGCCGATGACATTGTAATTCTGTCAGACACAGCAAAGGACTTGGAAGAGCAGTTGAACGGAATGGATAGTCTCATGAAAGGAGGATGTAACATGAACATCAACAAAAGCAAAACGAGGATAATGGAATTTAATGGAATTAAGTCGGGTGTTGCTGAGGGAATTAGTTAAGGAAATGAGACACTTAAAGTGGTAAAGGAGTTTGGTATTTGTGGAGCAAAATAACTGATGGTGGTCAAAGTAGAGAGGATACAAAATGTAGACTGGCAATGGCAAGGAAAGCGTTTCTGAAGAAGATAAATTTGTTTACATCGAGTATAGATTTATGTGTCAGGAAGTCGTTTCTGAAAGTATTTGTATGGAGTATAGCCATGTATGGATGTGAAACAGGGACGATAAATAGTTTGGATAAGAAGAGAATAGAAGCTTTTGAAATGTGGTGCTACAGAAGAATGCTGAAGATTAAATTGGTGGATCACATAACTAATGAGGAGTTACTGAACAGAATTGGGTAGAAAAGTTTGTGGCACAACTTGACAAGAATAAGGGACCGGTGGGTAGCACATGTTCTGAGGCACAAATGGATCACAAATTTAGCATTGGAGGTCAGAGTGGAGGGTAAAAATCGTAGAGGGAGACCAAGAGATGAATACACTGAGCAGATTCAGAAGGATGTAGGTTGCAGTAAGTACTGGGAGATGAATAAGCTTGCACAGGTTAGAGTAGCATGGAGAGCGGTATCAAACCAGTCTCAGGACTGGAGACAACAACAACAAACATAAGCAACATTACAAATTGACATAGAAATATCGATACAGATACAATATAGATAGAAAATAGGTGTTACGCTGTGTTAGGTTTGCAGCCTTTGGCATTGACTCCTAGTCTACGGCAGACAGGAACACATGTAGCCGCCTTCTGTGTATAATGGTCTCCTGACGTATTTAGCGGAACCCAAAACCCCACCACCCTATGGCGCAAGTCGAGGAATCTGCAGCCTACACAGTGGCAGAACCGTCAGAGCCTCTGATTCAGACCCCCCACTCGGTTCTGTGCTAGAGATTCTTGTCAGTCCTGTCGACTATGTTGCAAAACGTGAGGTTTGCTTTCATCTCTCAAGCAAGACTTGCAACCTTTACACATTAACATCTACACAAAGTACCTTGTTACTTATAATCAGACCACTACAACATCAGTGCCCAAACTGCCTCAGGCAGTACAACGTGTTTCATGATAAACAATCCTTGCCACTAGGTGGAGTTTGTGACGATATCGAACTGTCTATGAAAACAGGCATATCTCTGACATGTCAAAACTTATGACAAGAAGATGTACGCCACTGAAGCTCCAAAAAAACTGGTATATACATGCGTGCTCAAATACAGAGATATGCAAACAGGCGGAATAAGGCACTGTGGTCAGCAACTACTATACAAGACAACAAGAATATCGTGCAGTAGTTCGGTTACTGCTGCTATAATGGCAGGTTATCAACATTTAAGTGAGTTTGAACGTGGTGTTAGAGTCGGCGCACAAGCGATGAACCACAGCATCTCCGAGGTAGCGATGAAGTGGGTATTTTCCTGTACGACCATCAGGAATCCGGTAAAACATCAAATCAGAGACATCGCAGCTGCCGGAAAAAGGTCCTGCAAGAACGGGACCAACGACGACTGAAGAGAATCGGTCATCGTGACAGATGAGCAACCCTCCTGCAAATTTCTGGGTCATCAACAAGTGTCAACGTGCGAACCAATTAACGAAACATCATCGATATGGGCCTTCGGTGCTGCAGAACCTCTAGTGTACCGTCGATGACTGCACGACACAAAGCCTTACGCTTTGCTTGGGCCCATCAGATTCACCACTGTACTATTGATGGCTGGAAACCTGTTGCCTGGTCACACAAGTCTCGTTTCAAATTGTGTCGGGGAGATAGACTTGTACAGGTATGTAGACAATCTCATGAATCCATGGACCCTGCATGTCACCAGCCTGGTGGAGGCTCTGTAATGGTGTGAGTGTGTGCAGATGGGTGATACGGGACCCCTGATACGTCTACATACGACTCTGATAGGTAACATCCATTCATGTCCATTGTGCATTCCGACGGACTAACTCAATTCCAGCAGCACCCCACCCATCCAGAATTGCTACAGACTGGCTCCAGGAGCACTCTTCTGAGTATAAACACTTTCGCTGACCACCAAACTCCCCAAACATTAATATTATTGAGCATATCTGGGATGCCATCTAACGAGCTGTGAGCTGTTCAGGAGAGATCTCCACCCCCTCCTACTCTTATGGATTTATGGACAGCCCTGCAGAATTCATGGTGTCAGTTCCCTCAAGCACTAATTCAGAAATTACTGTAGTCCATGCCACGTTGCGTTGGGGCACTTCTGCGATCTCGAAAGGGCCCTATACGATATTAGGCAGGTGTAAAAGTTTATTTGGCTCCTCAGTGTATTTAAAATGTACAAAAAATTACTACATGAGTCGTAGTGTATAAAGGCGTAACATCCACATTTCAGTGCTATTCGGATCCTGGTGCAGGAAGTAACCTTCACAAAAGATCTGCACGATTTGTTTTAACTGTTGTTATTTTCCTTCTTTTGCTTGTGCCATTGACCAACATTGATATAGAGTCGGCATGGTTATTGACGCAGTTGGCTTGGTTAATTACCTCCTTGGACGGTATGTGTGTGTGTGTGTGTGTGTGTGTGTGTGTGTGTGTGTGTGCGTGTGTGTGTGTATGTGTGTGTTTGTGTGCGTGCGTGTGTGCGAGTGTGTACCTCAACTGTCTAAGTGCAGTATTATTCATATGAAATATTTCTAAAGTTTGCAGATCGTGTAACTGGTGCGGGACTTTGGTACACGCCGGTATTCATAGTGGGAAGTGGAAACCGCATGAAAACCAGTTACACAGGCCGGATATGTGTGTCGTTAATCAGTTAAGTGCACCCTCTTACCCGTTCGCCGTACGGATGTGACGCTTTAGCACTCAAGGTTATCTGGGCGAGTCACTTTCTAAAGTAATATTGAAAGTAACTAATATACGCACATCAGTTTACAAAAACTTAACGGACAGAAGCCGAAAGTGCTTGTAGTGTCTATACTGTCATTACATTTGCATTACAGTTTGCCAGACGAATTCCAAAATTTTTATACTAAACTGTATATACGAAACTGTATTCTGGGAAATATGCACTACTAGCCATTATAATTGCTAAACCAAGAAGAAATGCAGGTGATAGACGGGTATTCATTGGACAAATATATTGTACTAGAACTGACATGTGATCACATTTTCACGCAATTTGGGTGCATGGATCGTGAGAAATCAGTACCCAGAACAACCACCTCTGGCCGTAATAACGGTCTTGATACCCCTGGGCATTGAGTCAAACAGAGCTTGGATGGCGTGCTCAGGTATAGCTGCCCATGCAGCTTCAACACGATACCACAGTTCATCAAGAGTAGTGACTGGTGTATTGTGACGAGCCAAATGAAGGGTAGAGCCACGGGTCGTAACACATCTGAAATGTAACGTCCACTGTTCAAAGTGTCGTCAATGCGAACAAGAGGTGACCGACACGAGTAACCATTGGCACCCCACACCATCAAGCCGGTTGATGTGCCAGGATGGCGATGACAAATACACACTTCCAATATGCGATCACCGCGATGTCGCCAAACACGGATGCGGCCATCATGATGCTGTAAACAGAACCTGGATTCATCCGAAAAAATGACGTTTTGCCATTCGTGCACCCAATACTCCAAAGGCCTGTTACAGCAAAGAATTATGTGAACATTTTAGGCGATCAAGTTCATTCAATGATTCAAATGTTATTTCCCAACACCAACGCAGGCGCTCCTGTCTGTGATGTAGTGTCAAGGGTAACCACAACCATGGTCTCCGAGCTGATAGTCCATGCTGCTGCAAACATCGTCGAACTGTTCGTGCAGATGATTGTTGTCTTGCAAACGTCCCCAGCTGTTGACTCAGGGATCGAGACGTGGCTGCACAATCCATTACAGCCATGCGGATAAGATGCCTGTCATCTCGACTGCTAGTGATACGAGGCCGTTGGGATCCAACACGGCGTTCCGTATTACCGTCCTGAACTCACTGATTCGATGTTCTGCTAACAGTCATTGGATTTCTACCAACGCGAGCAGCAATGTTGCGATACGATAAACCGAAATCGGGATAGGCTACAATCCGACCTTTAACAAAGTCGGAAACGTGATGGTACGCATTTCTCCTCCTTACACGAGGAATCACAACAACTTTTCACCAGGCAACGCCGGTCAACTTCTGTTTGTGTATGAGGAATCGGTTGGAAACTTTCCTCACGTCAGCACGTTGTAGGTGTCGCCACCAGCTCCAACCTTGTGTGAATGCTCTGAAATGCTAATCATTTGCATATCATAGCATTTCTTTCTGTCGGTTAAATTTCGCGTCTCTAGCACGTCATCTTCGTGGTGTAGCAATTTTAATGGCCAGTAGTGTATAATGCAATTCAATAAACGATTTAGTAGGCTATAAACCATTAAAAAACAGATATTCAAAAATATACCAAGGAGACAGAAGTCACGGATAGCGATATGCACGTATACAGATTGAGGTAGCATCGTGTGGACAAGCTATGAAGGGCAGTGCATAAGTGGAGCTGTCATTTTTACTCGGATGATACATATGAAAAGGTTTCTGACGTGATTATGGTCGCACGATGCGAATTAATAGATATTGAAGGCGTTAGACATTCCATTTCGAAAGTCGTTGGGCAATTCAGTATTCCGATATCCACAGTGTGAATAGTGTGACGAGAATACCAAATTTCTGGCATTACCTCTCACTCCATTGCGGCGAAATTTGGCGTTAATGGGCCGTGACCTGGCAGCAGAAGATCGACGCGAGTGCTTCTGTTAACAGAACGACATCGCCTGCAGCTCCTCTCCTGGGCTCTTGACCGTATCGGATGAACAGTAGATGACTGGAAAACCGTGGCCTGGCCAGATGAGTCCCGATTTGAGCTGCTAAGAGCTAGAGCGGGTGGTAAGGTTCGAGTGTGGTGCATACCTCACAAACCCATGGACCCAACTTGTCAATAAGGCACTGTGCAAGCTGATAGTGGCTCCATAATTGTGTGGGCTGTGTTTACATAGAATGGACTGAGTTGCCTGGTCGAACTTAACCGATCATTGGCTGGAAATGGTTATTTTCAGCTAGTTGGATACCATTTTCAGCTATTCATCGGCTTCGTGTTCCCAAAAAATGAAGGAATTTTTTTGTATGACGATCTGCCATGTCACAGGACCCCATTTATTAGCGACTGGTTTGAAGAACATTTCGGAAAATTCGAGAGAATGATTTGGCCATCCAGATCGCGTGACATAAATATCATCGAACATTTATGCACTGAATCCTGTACCGGCAACACTTTTGCAACCATGGATGACTATGGAGGGAGCATAGCTTAATACTTATGCAGAAGACTTATAGTGGCATGTCCTGTTGCTGCATTTTGCCGTGAGAAAGGAGGTTCGATACAATGTTTGGAGGCATCCCATTACTTTTCTCACCTCAGAGTAATGCAACCAACGCTTTAACAAGACATCGAGTTGCACAGTGCGTGAGAGTGAATTAAGAAAACGTAACAGTTGTAAAATATGATAGGGTGAAGCAGCAGTTATTACTGACACAACCAAATGGAAGATGCTTCTTTACTCCAAATGGAATGTGGCGCATCTGGAAGAACATGTGACACTTTACAGCACATTGAGCCTCATCCCAATGAAACAAGGTAAAACTTCATCCTTGTCACCATGGCAACCGCAGAATGCTGCATACCGCAGAACTAAATTGCAAAACACGGAAAAGAGGAAGCAGGGACCTATATTACAATAGCCACTGGGACCCTGCCCTCAGCTTAAGATAGAGTATGGCGCATATGGAATTCACATGTAACTTCAAACACAACGTAAGGAAATACCAATATTCTATCACATAAGTAAAAAGCCATTGCCATCCGTATCGAAGTGACTGAAATACCGTACTTGATTCCAGAGAACAAAATACAACAATTAAAATTTCAAACATGGATGCGGTACCGTGCAGCAAGTGTATTATTCCAGAAAATGAGGAATATGAATTATTTAATGCTCGGAGGTAATTAAATTGCCTGAAGCCATAGTTATAACCAATGTTTACCACTGGTGGCTGCACTGACACAGGAGTGAACTTACTATACATATTTTGTTAATATCTTAGAACTACATGAAAGAAAATAATATGTCACATACGGTAAACATATCGTTTAAAATGAGATAAGCTGCATGAAACTCACTTTTTGTATAGGATGCCTATCACTGAAATAAATTTGCAGACCACATGTCATACAGAATAAGTTGTAACTTACCTACAACCAATATGTAACGTAGCTACAACAAATATTGCCTATGTTGATCTATGAAAAAGGCCTCGATAAGCAACCTGAGCTATCAGTAATCGGAATCTAACCTGCATAACACTGTAGGCGTGTTACATGAGTGTCAATTTCACTATCATTTAAGCCCTCAGCAGATTGTTACATGGAAAACTTGAAACTAACATTTGGATAAGCTGTCTGACTGCGTATTTGAACATGAAAAAGTACAGGAACAAATGAACCTGTAATAATGAATACCTAAGCTGCGTTTTTTAATAAGAATTTACAAGTGATACAGAATCTGACTTGTGCGACGGAATTCACTGGATTAGAGTACATGAAATGTTATGGTGTGTCAGTAAGTTTTGCACTCACCTCTTTAGATGACTGCCGTTCTCCATGTGGTTTACAGCAATTCGCAGCAGCATGCAGCAGCAGCGGCTAAAGCTTATTGTTACTAAGAGTGAATTCAATAAAAAGGAGTTTGGTTGGGTCCTGTCGACTACTAATTAACTTGTGAGAGGAAGTTTAATGGATTAAATCTATTTAAGAACTTCAGAAATCATCATGACAAATAATAGTTCTACAAGTTCTAATAAAGGGGGAATTCCTGACAGTGACTTCATATTTATCAGTAGTGGCTGAGTGCCATATTAACAAACTATTTCCATTTCAAAGTAACATTAACATTTAATAACCACAGCATATTTATTTGGAAGATTCGGAGACTTCTGTAATTGGCGAGCAATTCATGGGATTGATGCAAACTCGAACTAACAATCACGAGCCAGAACCTGCAGTTCCACTTTACGCTATGCTTGCGAATTGTAGCTTGAATTCCCTCTTCAAGCTTATTTAAGAGATCTAAATCTCTCCTGGCCATAGAAACGAAATCAGGCCTTGAGAGTGGTAAGATCTGCCATCACCAACGCGACGGCAGCCTAACACGTCTTTGTCTCTGAGCTCTCAACAGACACTACTTAGAATCGCGATCCCCTGTTTCGCCGTCATATCGTTACTAGTCTCACAACAATGCTTTTAATCGCGCTCCCATGCTTCATCCTCAAATTGTTACTATCGATATCTCAGTGATTATGTATTTTGAGTTTTACACAATACAAAAAATAGCGCTAAGTTGGCTATATTGTTTTCAATATAATGGAGAATTCTGATACACTCGTTACAAGCTACTGAGTCGAACAAAGACGCACATTTACCATACGAAATTGCAGTTCGATAATATTATAAACGAGAACTCATTTGAAACGAAACTAAAACGCAAGGTGCGCGGTGATATGCATTCTCGCCATATTGCATCAGAGTGGGCTGCTCAAAAGCTTTGGTCATGTGCACTCGACAAAACATCGAATAACTGCTTTACTATGGAGTGCGCCAAGTTAACTAACCTATCCACTCATAGAGACGTCCACCAGCATCAGAAGAACAGCATGGAGTGTCTGGCCAAGGTTCAAACACCTTAGCGCCTCGGAAGAGACCTCTGCATATTAACAGTAGGAAAGATGTATCTCACATGTGCTCTGCAGTCAACATTTTGCTCAACAGCCTACCCTAACAAGGAACAGATACAATGCGTATGGCGAATTCAGGAATAATCAGAAGGCGTGTATTATTAAGTAGCTGCCTTTCAGTAAGTGTTCTTCATGTTAATTCAAAGCTTCAAAGCATAATTATGTTTACCATGTAAAAAGGAATAGTTTTGTCTTTGGAACTAAATGCTTGTTTCGTTTTTCACCAAATATCTTTCGACTGTTCATACAACGCATTATCAGTGAACAATAATACAGAGAAAATTATTTAGTTATATATAAATATACTGTTAGGAGGCGGAATTGAAGCACCTACCGAGGAACACTGCAAATATTAACAAAAGAACCATATATTCATTTCCGGCTTTAACTCCACACCTGAGGGCTGTCATCGTTCAGATGAATGAAAATCTGTTTTCAGTAAGCAGATCGGAGAGAAATCTAGATCTTAGGTCAAATGTGAAAAACTCACAAGTGCGTTAACATTCAATCAAAAAAGAATTTGAAAGAAAGTATTCCAGTCAACATTGTCAAAAGCTTTCTCAAAGTCTACAAATGCTAGAAATGTAGGTTTGCCTTTCCTTAATCTATTTTCTAAGATAAGTCTTAGGGTCAGTGTTGCCTCACGTGTTCCAATATTTCTACGAAATCCAAACTGATCTTCCCGTGGTCGGCTTCTACCAGTTTTTCCATACGTCTGTAAAGAATTCGCGTTAGTATTTTGCAGCTGTGACTTATTAAACTGATAGTTCGGTAATTTTCACATCTGTCAACACCTGCTTTCTTTAGGATTGGAATTATTATATTCTTCTTGAAGAATACATCTTGCTCACCAGGTGGTAGAGTTTTGTCATGACTGGCTCTCCCAAGGCTGTCAGTAGTTCTAATGGAGTGTTGTCTACTCCCGGGGCCTTGTTTCGACTCAGATCTTTCAGTGCTCTGTCAAACTCTTCACGCAGTATCGTACCTCCTATTTGTTCTTCATCTACATCCTGTTCCATTTCCATAATATTGTCCTCAAGTACATCGCCCTTGTAAAGACCCTCTATATACTCCTTCCACCTTTCTGCTTTCCCTTCTTTGCTTAGAACTGGGTTTCCATCTGAGCTCTTGATATTCATACAAGTGGTTCTCTTTTCTCCAAAGGTCACTCTAATTTTCCTGTTGGCAGATCCATCTTACCCCTAGTAAGATAAGCCTCTACATCCTTACATTTGTCCTCTACCCATCCCTGATTAGCCATTTTGCACTTCCTGTCGACCTCATTTTTGAGAAGTTTGTTTTCCTTTTTGCCTGCTTCATTTAATGCATTTTTATATTTTCTACTTCATCAATTAAATTCAATATTTCATCTGTTACCCAATGTATTTTTGCAATTAAGTGACCGAATTTCCAATTTTTCTACACATCCATCTGTGGCTGTAGTTTTCTTCATCATGAAATAGCAATGTTTTCTTTGTTAAACGAATTTTAAAATAAATGAAGTGGAATATAATGGAGCACTGTTCACAAATTTTAATAACAAGAATTAGTGTGCCAGAGACCGAGTGGGTCATTGAGCTGGATACGTGTTCGTAATCTATGCGTTAGGTGATTAGAGTTCAACGTGGAATAGGAAGCACGTGGCTTGTGGCGGCTTCTCACATCGTTGAGAGATGAAGGTTAGATTAAAGGCAAACTGAAATTTAATTGGTCCGACTGGGGCTCAATTGCACGACACATGGACTTCCACACATGCGTTTTGTCGCTAGAGCACCATGCTCCACACAAATTTTCAGCTGCTTTCGATGAACTACCGATGGTGAAAAAATGTGCAAACGAAATTTTTATAACAGTACAGTTCTCAGTTCACGCATTTAAGTAAAACACACACAATACGGTTATCTTACAAAATTTGTGCGTAACTATTCTACAGTTCAAGCACTCTCTTCTGTGCAACAAACGCGAGTACAATATAAATGAATATCTCATTTATATCTATTTGAGTCACGTGTCAGTGGGTGAACTTTTTGTTTTGGTCTCGCATGGACGCACTACTATTATACGCCTGTTAGAAATAATTAATAGTAGACTGATGAAGTTTTAGGAGAAATTGTTAAGTTTCATCTCAACATGAAAGGCTCATGAAAATGAGATAGTCCAAATTAAATATATGTCCGTAACATGTATGTCGTTATGAAAATACTGTAATGCAAAATATGTAGAAATATGTATAAATGGCCCGGTGCACTAACAATGTCAGGATGAGCAAGAAATAAATAGAAATACGAAGTTATTTATCTCAAAATAATTTACATTTATTTTATCTTGAGCCCACAGTGCGTTAGATGTTTTGTACTGACATTGTAATAATAGAATAGAACCAGAGTGCTGCTATAATTCGTACTGTTTTATTACTGTTGGTTGTACAGTAGGAGTAGGTCTATTTCAACTCTATGGCCATCTTCAGGCTATATCTCTTTTGCATCGTGGCGCAGTCACTGTCTTATAATCTTACTACTCCAAGAGGAACTTCAATTGCAGCTTAATTTTATTAGTTAATGATTTACTTTACTTATGATTGCTGTTGTCGGGAAATATCAGGTTAGGTCTTTTATCGATGGTATATGCTGTTGTAATTTTGACAGTAACGACTGACAGCAAATCCAGCGATGCTGGATAAATGAAAGTTGTCTGCACAACGATGTACGTTTAAAAGTCCTTTGCAGTACTGACGCAAGGGACGAGTAACAGAAAAAGTGCGCCGGCGATATGTGGGTGGCATTCGCAGAATCAATCCCTCCCCCAATAGCGACCCCTTCGCGTCGCCACCTCCTGCCGACCTCGATTCCCCATAGAAAAAGTTTTCCAACCGAAATTAACAACTAATGATGTTCATTCAAGCGCTAAAAGGATGTCGTAATTGAGTTAGTTAATTAGTTAGGCAGTTGATTGATTTAATAAGCACCTCGGACAAGCGGCGCCGCTCCGAATTTGTTACAGCCGGCGGGGTTCCCTAAAAAGAGGGGTGGGGGGCGGTCGCCGCCCTCCTCAAAGTTTTCCCCTCCTTTTTTTAAAAAGTTGGGCCTTTTTTTCGCGTTTTCCGCTCGAGATGGCCGCTCTAACTTCACCTGCACTGCGGAACAGAGCGGCCCGTCTGGCGGGCGCTGTGTTTTAATTAACCGACACGCGGCTCGCCCGCCGGGTGCTGGGCCGGTTACCGCAGCTAGGTGTCGCCGACTCCGCCCTGTTAAAGCGAGCAGGTGAATCAGAGTTTGGAAAACTGTCAACAACAACCACTGTGTATGGATTTATAACTTAGACCACAGACGAAACCGACCGCTTATATCGTCATTACACTAGAATCAATGTCTCGGCCAACTTTCTCCGCTACATCTACATCTACATGGATACTCTGCAAGTCACATTTAAGTGCGTGGCAGAGAATTCATCGATCCACCTTCACAATTCGCTATTATTCCATTCTCGTATAGCGCGCGGAAAGTATGAACACCTGTATCTTTCCGTAGGAGCTCTGATTTCCCTTACTTTATCTTGGTGATCGTTCCTCCGTATGTAAGTCGGTGTCAACAAAATATTTTCGCATTCGGAGGAGAAAGTTGGTGATTGAAATTTCGTAAGAAGTTTCCATCGCAACGAAAAACGCCTTTCTTTTAATGATTTCCATCCCAAATCCTGTATCATTTCTGTGCCACTCTCTCCCATATTTCACGATAATACAAAACGTGCTGCCTTTCTTTGAACTTTTTCGATGTACTCCGTCAGTCCAATCCGGTGAGGATCCCACACCGCACAGCAGTATTTTAAGAGAGGACGGACAAGCGTAGCGTAGGCAGTCTCCTTAGTTACATTTTCTAAGTGGCCTGCCAAAAAAACGCAGTCTTTGGTTTCCCTTCCCCATAACATTTTCTATGTGTTCCTTCCAATTTAAGTTGTTCGTAATTATAATACCTAGGTATTTAGTTGAATTTACGGTTTTTAGATTAGACTGATTTATTGTGTAACCGAAGTTTAACGACTTTCTTTTAGAACTCATGTAGATGACCTTACACTTTTCGTTATTTACGGTCAACTGCCACTTTTAGCACCATTCCGATATTTCTTCTAAATCGTTTTCGAGTTTGTTTTGATCTTCTGATCACTTTACTAGTCGAAAAAATACAGCGTCATCTGCAAACAACCGAAGACAGCTCCTCAGATTGTCTCCCAAATCGTTTATATAGATAAGGAACAGCAAAGGGCCTATAACACTACCTTGGGGAACGCCTGAAATCATTTCTGGTTTACTCGATGACTCTCCGTGAATTACTATGAACTGTGACATCTCTGAAACGAAATCGTAGATCCAGTCACATAACTGAGACGATATTCCATAAGCACGCAATTTTACTACGAGCCGCTTGTGTGGTACAGTGTCAAAAGCCTTCCGGAAATCTATAAATACGGAATCGATCTGAAATCCCTTGTCAATAGCACTCAGCACTTCATGTGAATAAAGAGCTAGGAACGATCTTATCTAAACCCAATATACATCTACATCTACATTTACACTCCGCAAGCCACCCAACGGTGTGTGGCGGAGGGCACTTTACGTGCCACTGTCATTACCTCCCTTTCCTGTTCCAGTCGCGTATGGTTCGCGGGAAGAACGACTGTCTGATTCGTGATCTCCTCGGGAGGTATAAGTAGGGGGAAGCAATATATTCGATGCCTCATCCAGAAACGCACCCTCTCGAAACCTGGCGAGCAAGCTACACCGCGATGCAGAGCGCCTCTCTTGCAGAGTCTGCCACTTGAGTTTGTTAAACATCTCCGTAACGCTATCACGGTTACCAAATAACCCTGTGACGAAACGCGCCGCTCTTCTTTGGATCTTCTCTATCTCCTCCGTCAACGCGATCTGGTACGGATGCCACACTGATGAGCAATACTCAAGTACAGGTCGAACGAGTGTTTTGTAAGCCACCTCCTTTGTTGATGGACTACATTTTCTAAGGACTCTCCCAATGAATCTCAACCTGGTGCCCGTCTTACCAACAATTAATTTTATATGATCATTCCACTTCAAATCGTTCCGCACGCATACTCCCAGATATTTTACAGAAGTAACTGCTACCAGTGTTTGTTCCGCTATCATATAATCATACAATAAAGGATCCTTCTTTCTATGTATTCGCAATACATTACATTTGTATGTTAAGGGTCAGTTGCCATTCCCTGCACCAAGTGCCTATCCGCTGCAGATCTTCCTGCATTTCGCTACAATTTTCTAATGCTGCAACTTCTCTGTATACTACAGCATCATCCGCGAAAAGCCGCATGGAACTTCCGACACTTCCATGTTGACTGTGTGTCAATAGACCGTTTTCTTAGAGGTAATTCACAATATGTCCGCAGCTCGTGGTCGTGCGGTAGCGTTCTCGCTTCCCACGCCCGGGTTCCCGGGTTCGATTCCCGGCGGGGTCAGGGATTTTCTCTGCCTCGTGATGACTGGGTGTTGTGTGATGTCCTTAGGTTAGTTAGGTTTAAGTAGTTCTAAGTTCTAGGGGACTGATGACCATAGATGTTAAGTCCCATAGTGCTCAGAGCTATTTGAACTTTTAATTCATAATGTTCGAACACCATATACGTTCTAAAATCCTGCTGCATATCGACGTTAACAATATGGGCCTGTAATTTAGTGGATTGCTCCTACTACCTTTCTTGAATATTTGTGTGACCTGTGCAACCTTCCAGTCTTTGGGCACGGATCTTTCGTCGAGCAAACGGTTGTATATGATTGTTAAGTATGGAGCTAATGCATCAGCATACTCCGAAAGGAACCTAATTGGTATACAGTTTGGACCAGAAGACTTGCTTTTATGAAGTGTTTTAAGTTGCTTCACTACTCCGAGGATATTTACTTCTACGTTACTCATGATGGCGGCTGTTCTCGATTCGAATTCTGGAATATTTACTTCGTCTTCTTTTGTGAAGGCATTTTGGAAGGCTGTGTTTAGTAATTCTGCTACTTCAGTTGGCTTTGGATTATTTTAGTGCTAATCGAAGAAAACACAGCTGTTAGGGCGAGAGAAAATCACTAATGTCCAAACCCTAAGCAACAACGTACAACCCAGAAACTGAGTGTATCGGGAAGTGTGTGGCTCTACTGAATAGCAGGCCTATGTGTGGGCTCTGCATCTCCGAAGTCCAACCGCACCCACCAGTATGTTGCGCTCCTGCATATGAACTCTGAAAAAAATGAATGATTTCTAGACAACAACACATGTTGGTACCCCTCTCAGTGACGGATCTGGTAATACCACAATATATTGTTGAGGTCAGTGTCCTCCAGTTTTGTAGGTCTACATTAGTTTCATCAACTGCACAATGTTACCAATTGCTTCTATCAGAATTCACGGAGCTCACGCGGCCGTGACGCCTTCCCCTCGGCAGAACACTACTTATACTAACGAAAACGTTACTCGCGACTGAAGATAAAATTCTAAGCTGCCACAGCTCTGCTACGGGGGTCGCGTCATGTGATTTATGCTCTCTACCACACGGGATTCAAACTACAGCGTCAGGGTAGTTTAGGATCTTCTGGCAACTGAAACACTACCAAGATATGTGTGAAGATGGTGTCTGTTCTCTCGGGCATCTTCATATATATATAGTTAAAGCTCGCCGGCCATTTGATCATCTTCTGTGTGGATGCACACACATTGCACATTGCCCGAACTCTTACGGGAATCGGTAAAGCCGGGAGTAATGAGTGCAATGGGCAGGGGCACTACGAATATATTGTGGGACAATAAGTTGGAAATGTGGGTCTCACGGGAGGCGTACCAGAGATGTCCCTGCAGTGACACTATGTTCTGTGTTCTCGATGGCTCAGATGGAAAGAGCGTCTGCCATGTAAGCAGGAGATCCCTGGTTAGAGTACCGGTCGGGGCACACATTTTCAACTGTCCCCGTTGACATATATCCACGCCTGGATACTGCCAATATACAAAATAAACTAAATTTATTTAATAATCTTGATCCCAAAGTTCTCTGAAGAAGATTACCGGTTCCGGCTATGCAATACCATCTTCAGAATCTCCTATTCTGCTACACTGCAACAAGACATAGAGGAGTAACAGTACGAAAACGGGCTAAAAAGTAATGTCTCGGATTCCTTTCATTCTGGTACCAATATCGGTTTAGGTATTACTGGATGAAATATATGTAATAAAAGTTATAGCTTCTGAACCGCTTACGTTAGGACGTCCAAACTGCACGGTTGGACGCGGGGCATAATGGGAATTGGTACGCGCATAATGGTTTGGCTTAGCCACGAAACCGTCTTTCATTTTTGTGGGTGTGTCAATGAGCAACATTGGCGCATCTGGGGGACTGAGAATCCGCATTTCGCGATCGAGGACTCTCTTCACCCTCAACGGGTGACTGCGTCGTGTGCAATGTCGAGTCACGGAATAATCGATGCTGTATTCCTTGAATGCACGATGAAGGTTTTCGAAGATGATTTCATCCCCATTATCCAAAGTGACCCTGACTTCGACTTCTCTTGTTCATAGAAGACCGAGCTCAACCCCATCGAAGCATGGGAGTGTTTGATGTTATGTAGGAGCTCTTTGGGGACCGCATTTTGGCTCTGGAGTACCCAGAAGCCACTGGCATGGGCCTCGATTGGCCTCCATGTTCGCCGAATCTGAAAACAAGCGTCCTTTTTATGGAGCTGTATTGTTGACAAGGTGTACATAATTAACTCCAAAATCATTTCTGAGCTGAAAACAGCCATTCAGGAGGCCATCGACAGCATCGATGTTCCGATACTTCAGCGGGTTATACAGAATTTGGCTATTCGTCTCCCCCACGTCATCGCCAATGATGGCAGGCATATCGAACATGTCATAACCTAAATCCGAATATCTGTAGTGACGTTTACATGTTGAATAAAGCGTGTGCACACCGTAGTTTGTAATTAATTTACGTTTTTTTATATAGTTCAATAATTGTCACCCTGTATACGAAAAAAAAGTTATTCGCGGTAGAAGGTAAAGTTCCAAGGTAGCACAATTCTGCCTATGGTGTGCAGCATATGATTTATGCTCTCTAGCACACGTGGCTTCAAGCTATAGCGCAACGTTAGTTTAGGATCTGCTGGCAACTGAAACACGACAAAGACACAAGAATTAACTAAATTTCTTTTATTGTCTTGATCCCAAAGTTTTTTGAACAAGATTACCAGTTTCGGCTAGGCAGTAACCATATTCAAAATCTCTTATTCTGGTACACTGCAACAAGTCATAGACGTGTAAAAATAGGACGACGTGCTGAAAAGTAATGCCTCAGATTCTTTTTATTCTGGTCCCAACAGCGGTTGAGGTATTACAAGTCATGCATATTACTCAGTCGACTTTCCCATTTCGCTGACGCAAGCTGCAACCCTCGGCCGCTAGAGGGCTCCGAATTGTGGCGTGTAACATGGCGGTGTGTGACGTAACTATGTCGGTGCGAGAGAAACAGCGTGCAGCAACCGAGTTTGGCATTCGAAGAGTTCATAGACACATTGAGCACGCTCTCCTTGGTCATCAAAATGCCAGAACACGCATGAGGGCTGCGACGCCTGCAACAACCCCACGCCTTGGGTTCACTGTCATCGATCATCCTCCATACAGTCCCAACTTGGCCCCACTCGAATTTCATCTGGTTCGATAACTAAAAGAACACCTTCGAGGATTTCACTTTGATAGCGATGGAGAGGTGCAAGCGGAGGTTGTGGCTCTGTCAAGAAAGTCAAATAAATATTCTATAGAGATAACATCAAAAAGCTTGTGTGTCGTTGAGAGAAATGAGCTCGTCAATAGTGTGCCTATTTCGAGAAATTATCTTATTGAAAGAGCTGTAATATATTTAAAGTAAAAAGCAAATCGGAGTTAATATTTTTCAACAAGCCTTTGTAACATGAGCGCTCCAGTTGGTCATTTTATGTCAACTTCTGCTTAACTAACTACAGCCTCATAACCAAGTAGTCAGCTTCGACAACAAGACCACAACACTGAGAGGGTGAGCACTGGAGTAGTCAAATCATCCCACTTAACGACATGAATTGGAATGATGGTATCTCGCCATTGTGTAAGCCATTAATCAAAATATACTACGTCGACACCAATTAAATTCACTTCCTACACAGATTTATATGCGTAGACGTTGTTGACTCCTTATCAGCTAAAACAAGGCCTATGAAGCCACAAACGTGGAACTGACGTTCGCCACATGTCCAAGCTCCGCCGACACAGTCACTGCTGCCCATCCTGGGTATCAGTGAGATCACACCATGCACTTTAAGAATTATTTATGAATGCTTGTCATAATACACTATCTTAAATCGATGGCTTCATTGAATAGAATAAAACATGCCAGGATTTCTGGTGCCTCCTACATGTAACAATACGTAACTTTATCATTTTTCCTCTTTACTCTTTCTCTCTCGTGGACTCTTCCACCAGGTATTAGCAAAGTGGTGTCCGTCCCTGAAAACTATGCAGTAATATTAGTTCAGTGGCTGTTAGCATTACTCTGCGAGACGTAGAAACTTCTCGACGCCATCGTCTGAATTCCCGTTGCCCTGATTTGCGGTTTTGTCGGCACCAGCATGTCTTCTCCCCGACAATGGCTGTCTGTGCTCACCGCTGGCTTGCATAAATTAGTATCATCAATCTAAATTAAAACTCAAATATTTCGTGGGTCTTCATTCGGATCGCGATGCAGTTTTCATCACAATCAATCTAATATAATCTTACGTACATCTACATGTGATTCTACCTGATTACTTCTCTCCCTTATTATTTTGCTGTAAAAACTTACAAACGCAGCGATGAGCGTGCACAGTGACTACGTCTCAATTTGACTAGTGGCAGCATCCATTTGCAGTGAAGTTCCATTATACCACTCCATTTATCTACATCTACATAGATAGTCAGCAAGCCAGCGTACGGTGAGTGACAGAGGGTAACCTGCATCACTATTTATCATTTCCCTTCCTGTTCCACTCACAAATAGAGCGAGGGAAAATCGACTGTCTGCTTGCCTCTGTATGAGCCCTAGTTTTTCTTATCCTGTCTTCGTGGTCTTTTAGCGCAATGTATGTTGGCGGCAGTAGAATCGTTCGGCAGTCAGCTTCAATTGCATGTTCTCTAAATTTTCTCATTAACGTTTCTCGAAAAAAACGTCGCCTTCCCTCCAGGGAGTGCCGTTTGAGTTCTCAAAGCATGTTCGTAACGCTTGCGTTGTTCGACCCTAACGGTAACGAACCTAGCAGCCCCCCTCTGAATTGCTTCGATGTCTTCCTTCAATCCGACCCGTACGGATACCAAACACTCGAGCAGTATTCAAGAAAAGGTCGCATCAGCGTCCTGTATGCGGTCTCCTTTACAGATGAACCACTCTTTCCTAAAATTCTCCCAATACACTTAAGTCCACCATTCACATTCCCTAACACTGTTCTCACACGCTCGTTCCACCTTATATCGCTTTGCAATTTTACACCCAGATGTTTAAACGACTTGACTGGTTTTTTTATGATTTTAGGGCGCAAAACCGTTACGGTTATAAACGCCCGTTCTGTGGCTTAGGGATGGGTGAAATACCGAATGGTTAATCAGCAGCAATGGGAGTAAAACACAAAAAGAAGGGAAGCTAAAAACAGAAGGAAATCTTTGAAAACTACCATAGAAACAGGGGGGGGGGGGTTGTTTTCCCCAAAAAAAGAGCTTCAAATGTCATCTAACTGACCCCGATAAACTCGATGACGCGATCGGCTGAGCGCGTGTCATCTGCTTAAATGGAAGATATGCGACAGCTGTAGCGGAATAAATAGGGACACTGAAGTAAAAGGTGTCTCACCGTTCACAGTTGAGAGCAGTGGGGACAAAGCAGGGAGGATCGTCACTTAAAAGATGTCGATGGCTAAAAAGACAGTGCCCTATCCGGAGTCTAGTTAAAATTACCTCCTCCCGAAGTCGAGGTCTGGAGAAAGAGGTCCAAACACAGGGAAGAGGTTTCACGTCCCGTAAGTTATTATCGGTAAGTTTAGACCATTCTACGTGTCATAAAAGAGCAAGACGACGACATAAAAAACTCTGTAGATCGGCTAAGGGAACCATGCGAACAGCTGACCGAGAAAGAGAAACTGAAGCCTTGGCCGCTGTATCGGCTGCCTCGTTTCCGCGGATACCAACATGCCCTGGGATCCAGAGGAATGCCACGGATACGCCCCCCCAAGTGGAGCAAGTGGAGGCAGTCCTGAATCCGGCGGGCCAGAGGATGGACAGGATAAAGAGCTTGGAGGCCGATGAGAGAGCTGAGCGAATCCGAGCATATTATATACTGTGTCGGCTTATGGCGATGGATGTATTGGACAGCCTGGAGAACAGCGTAAGGCTCCGCAGCGTAAGACCGAGCACTGGTCGGGAAGCCGAAATCTGTTAGGGGTGTCGCCAACAATATAGGCAATCCCAAGACCAAATGTTGTTTTTGAGCCGTCAGTTCACCCTCCTTTTGTGCGCATAGAGCAGCAAATGCCCGACTATAAACGAGAGGAGGGGTACTATCCTTGGGTAGCTGACAAACGTCACGGAGCAGACAGGTCCGGGGCCGAAACCAATGTGGCGCCGTAACCCCAGTTGTTTTAAGAAAGTGGAAGGAAAGAGAACGTAGCAGTTGATGGAAGCGGACTCCCAGTGCTAGAAGAGAGAAAGGGCAGCCTGCATAGCCTGAATCCAAGCAGGAGTTGAAGAAAAGGGCATGGGCCGGATGAGCAGGCATGGAAGACAGATGACTAGTGTAACGACTCAGAAGGACAGCTCGCCGATTTTGTCTAAGTCGTCTTGTATCTTCGTACTTTCACACAACTGTGACACCTTACTGTACACCGCAGCATCGTCAATAAACAACCGCAGAGTGCCTCGCTTCAACAACTGACCTCCTGTCCAGGAGAAAATAAACATTAATTGCTAGCTCGTGATATGTGTACTTCGAGGCGCCAAAAAACCTGAAACATATTACATGTAACAACTATAATCATTAGTCTGCAAATGAAGCAAATACAGATGAAATGTTGCTCAGTGCACTGTCTTCGGCGGTCACAAAAAAAAAAAGAAAAAAAATCTGCCCTTACACCACTAACACCCTGTATAAAGTGTAAATTCTACTGACCAGCTTAAGACAATGTAAAAGGTGCTGGGTGTGTAGGTACAGATGTTGTGATCATTGGTACGTAAGTGTGCAGTCGCTTCAGTGTGTTTGCAGTGTTTTCTCTGCGTGTAATTGTCTTCCTGCAAACACATGACGTAATTTACTACCTGATCTGTTGTAAATAATAGTAGCTACACCGCAAAGTAGACTACGCCTGTCACTATAGATGAGCTATTTTGCATCCAAGCATCCTCACTTCAGTACCTGACTTGCTGTTCAGGAGAAAGAACAGTCGTCATTTTTGAACCAGCAGGTTCTAAGAATTAACACGCAAAGGTATTACAGACATTGGCTGCGAGTTGTCATTGATTTAAAGAAAATGACGAAGGTGCCATTGGTGTCGGGCCAGGATTCGAACCTGGGTCTCCTGATTATTAGGAGGATGCTCTGACCACTCAGTCATCCAGACAGAGTGGTCAGTGCAGCTGCATAAATTGCCCTATCAGACCCAAATTCTCATTCTATCCGTACGCTACTAACGTAGTACCCCTTGCCCATTATCCTTATTAGTAACTGAATTTCGTCGATTCCCGTAAGAGTTCGAGCCTGTTGTGCATCTGCACTGAAGAGGTTATTGGCTGCCCTCGCCATAATTATTTACATGTAGTGTCTGTTCCCTTGGACATTTCCGAAAGAACAGACACCATTTTGGTCCAGCATCCTCTACAAATTAAGACATACAGGAATTACAAACATTAGGTGCGAATTAGCATTGGTCTAAATCAATGGGAAAGTTGAAAATTTGTATTGGACTGGGATTCGAACCCGAGTCTCCTGCTTGCTAAGCAGATGTTCTGGCCACTGAACCACCCGAACATAGCGGGCAATGCAACTGCATGGCCAACCCTAGCACGCTTCCCCATTGATTTAAATCAATACCCACTCGCAAGCCAATGTCTTTAATTCCTTTGTGTCCTAAATACAGACGTACTGTGGTTAGTGCACTGCCCTCGGTCATTTTCACTTTCACCCTTAACACCCTCTACAATTAAAATGACGTAATTTTAATATTTCAGTAACTTCTATCTTTTTCTCGTCTGAACTGTTTACCGTGAACGTTACACTTCCTATACGAAGCTACAGTTCCAATACCTTAAAAAAGACTTCCCAACACTTCAATTTATATTCGGGGTTAAAAAAATTCTCTTTTCCCCAGAAATATTTTTCTTGGTGGTGTCAGTCTTCATTTTATATCCGCTCTAATGCGGCGTACAGTTACTTTGCTGCCCAAATAACAAATACCTGCTACTTTTAGTGTCTAACTTCCTTCTACAGTTCTCTCAGGATCGCCTAGTTTATTTTGAAAACATTCCATTAACCATTCCATACTTTTGTTGGTATTCATCTTATAACCTATTTTCGTTCCGTTCAACTGGTCTTCCAGCTTCTTTATCGTCTCTGACAGAATGACATTGTCACCAGCATAACTCAAAGTCTTAACGCCTTCTCACCGAACTTTAATTAGCTTCCCAAATTTCTCTATAATTCTCCTATATCTTGCTCAGTATACAGATGGAGTAACATTGGGGATAGGTCACCCTGTCTCACTCCCTTTTCAACTACTGCATCCCTTTCCTCGCCTGTGAGTCTTGTAACTACAGTCGGATTTATGTAGATGTTGTAACTAACCTATGGCTCCCTATAATATTTTTCGTGCTTACATCAGAATTTCAGTGAGTTATTCCATCCAACACCGACTGAATCTTTCTATAAATTTACAGATTCCATAAACATAAGTTTGCTTTTATTCTGACTTCCAAGCTACTTCGTGTTGTAGTATTGCTTCGGTGTTCCCACTCTTCTCCAGAACGAAAACTGATCTTCCCCAAAGTCAAATTCGACGAGATTTTTATTTTTCTGTAAATTATTAGTGTCAATGTATTGGATGTCAACAATAAGAGTACAAAAGCATTCTACTGCTAAATGCAGAGCAGAGAGCGAATAGGCGGTAAGAATAGATTGATTGACTATGAGAGGGGGAATATCTCTCTGCTACAATCATTAAGGGGACATCGTATGTGAAATTCGTTTTAATTTTACATTTTCTGTTTTTCACTCCATAATGTACTTTGGACTTTCCTGAACATTTTAGTATATATAATACATTAAAATCTGCCAATTGTGAGACCTTCAAATACTATTTTGAATGTTGATGTGTGAATGTCAAATTTCGCGGCTACGCATATACTGTCACAATTGAGCAGTCATATCTTGGGAACTACACAGTATAGAAGGCTGTGAATTGCTTTGTTTTGTGCAAACTGCTACGTCTCAGATGTTGGCATTACGAATAAACAAATCAGTCCTTTGTTTCTTATACTAGTTTTCGTTGAAAGTAGTGTGATTATCGGCTATTATTGTAGTAAGCTAACTTCTATTGCGTCTTTATGCGTAAATAAAATGACTAAGTGTAAAATTAACTTACAGTAACGCAAATTTGGGGGTAACAGATATGTGAGACGCATTTTCTTCTGAAGTACTTGAAAACTCGTGTGCTAGCAGTGAAGGAAACCACGATAATGTTTCTGAAGTGACCACGCCCCCTAGTGCATCGAAAAGGAAAGGAACTTGAGAAACGGGTGACAGTGGTAAAAGCAATGAATTTATGGACAATAATGGAGGCAATCAAACGTTTTTACAGAGATATGGCAAATCCTGAGCTACTGAATAAGTATTTACATGGGAAGACAGAGAAATTCAAAATGGTTCAAATGGCTCTGAGCACTATGGGACTTAACATCTATGGTCATCAGTCCCCTAGAACTTAGAACTACTTAAACCTAACTAACCTAAGGACAGCATACAACACCCAGTCATCAAGACAGAGAATGTGAATGAGTGCTTGAGTAATGTTGTGTGGTGCTGTGTGCCTAAAAATGTATTTGTTGGCCTTATGGCTCTTAAGTTAGCAGTGTCTGATGCTGTAATAACTATAAGAGACTTAAGGGTCAGGAGAAGTTATGGGTATGACTTATAGAGAACACAGCTAAAGGATGGCGGGAACTGGATGAGCTTCGTGTACGTGAAGCAGAGTTAGCAGAAACAAGAAAGAAAAGGAGGTGGCAAGCACAGAGCTGCTGTGACACTGAAGAAGACACAGACTACAGGTCAGGGCAATTCTAGTGCATAAACGACGCAGAAATGTAAGTCTGTATAAGAATTTGTAGCAAAAGAAGTTTTAAACTTCAATATCTCTGAACTACATATTTTGCAATAAATGACCCGTTTTCTAAAAAAGTACTGATGATAGAGACATGAAATTTTCACAGCATTCCAAATGTGTGATTAGACAAATATGGAACTAGAATAATTAAAATATCCTAAGTTGTTTTGTTTTTATGTTCATTTACTTACAAAATTCTATCAAAAAATTGAGTTTTTGAAAAAAAATATAACATACACCACAATACTGTTTTAGTAATAGATCTAGTTCAGTGTATCTAGAAAGATGCATTCACTAATTATGGAAAATTCTTAGTTGGTGTCTTAAAAGTTTCCAAGATAATAAGTCACAAAATTCGATAGTTTAACATTGGCGGCGTAGAACACACAGTATCCCCTTAAAGAAAAAGTATGTGTCGATTTGGAATATAGAAGGAAACCGGTACTGCAGTCAAAAATTGACAGAGCTGAAACAGTCAGAAGTGTTATAAAAATACCACTACAATTGTTAAAATTTGCGGGAGAAGAGTATAACAAAAGTTTACTTATCGTTATCTACAATGTTTAAGACAAAAGACAAACTTTCGGACTTTCGGAAGAATACAATCGACTCAGTCCCGAGGTTACGAGGGGCCAGTAAATGTGAGAATTATTGTACAATCAGCTTGACAGCTGAAGAGTGGGAAACGTTCTGTTGGTTGACAAGTTTTGTTTTACGAAAGCTATCTACACGAGTTACGGAGATACGTTCGTGCTCAGCTGATCTCGTTACTGTGTTTTATGTACTGTCTCAAACGTACAGTTTTAGAGATTTTACTCGAAATTCGTTTGTAGTCTTCCAGACAGTCTAGTTCAGCATTCTTCCTGAAACTGAGTGTATGACACGTCTTCGCTCTAGAGACACAGTAGAAAATGGCCGCAGTACCAATCAGCCTGTATTTGACTGTTTCTAAATTACTCAAGATTACGGCAGGATGCTGGTAAAGTGATGGGAATGAGACCCCTTGAGTTCTGCAGAACGTAGCGACTAGTAATAGCCTGCTCAAAAATCAGGAGATATACGTGGGAAAACCATGGAGGCACAAGAAGATATCAGGTGTATTACATCATGGTGAGTCAGAAATTCCGAGATGAGGTACTAGATTGTGAGGCGATCCGGGAGCAGGTAGATTAAGAGTTTAGTTGATACATTGTCACGTACACACCACATGCCGCAAGAAGCCTCAGTTTAGAAGAAGATGATGTTTTGAACATTCGACAGAAATTATAATAATAATTAGGGGTATCAATGTGATTACCCAGAGCGCTGGAGAGGCCTGAAGATGGTGTACTCTAACACTGAAACCAACGGCATATGAAAAAAAACAGTACATACAGCGGATGATACCGTCTTTACTGCATACAAATAGAGGATGCCGATTGGAAGTACTTCCCTGATATGAAGCATCTGGGAAACGAGAGTAGGTCGTGGAGAGCCGCATCAAACTAGTCGGAAGATTTATAACGAAAAATAATGAGAACTTATATTAGTCGTCAGTTTATATGAGATCAAGAGTAAATGTTTCGAATACGACATAGGACTGAAATGCATATCAGTGAAATATTCGTGTCTGTCATTTTATTGCATGTTTCGTAATAGCATAAGATGGCTTATGTATTATTTTCAGGATAATCGCTTTGTGTGTGTGTGTGTGTGTGTGTGTGTGTGTCTTTTATTCAGACGGTTGAACACACAATTTGTGTTACACTTTGTCGCAAAGGAAAGTTTATTCAAAGGCAATAAAGATTTATTATCAGTGTCTACCTTCATTAACATCAATTAAAACGGGACGACTCGTTTCAAAAGCCCGTGAAGGAAGATCCCAAGCAGCAGCCACAGACGGAAGATTTACACTAGTTACCTAGAAATTCAGCTAGTTAATTTGAGTTTTAATTTGAGTTAATTTGAGTTTCAAAGCCCATTAACACTGTTCCCTTCTCAGATTGGAGAACAACTAAGTTTACAGACTATAAATTGGTTTTTGTATATAGATACTTGTTTGTAATATAAAACGTCTTAAATTTTTTTAGTAAAAAATATACACCACTGATGTACTAGTCATATTTAGTAACTATAATGCAATGGTTTTTTATGTGAGGCTGATTGTTTGCAGCATGAAATGGCTTGAATTTTTGTAATAATGAATACACCATACTTATACTACTTGTCAACGGCCTTGCCGCAGTGGATACACCGGTTCCCGTGAGATCACCGCAGTTAAGCGCTGTCGGGCGTGGTCGGCACTTGGATGGGTGACCATCCAGGCCGCCATGCGCTGTTGCCATTTTTCGGGGTGCACTCAGCCTCTTGATGCCAATTGAGGAGCTACTCGACCGAATAGTAGCGGCTTCGGTCAAGAAGACCATTATAACGACCGGGAGAGCGGTGTGCTGATCCCACGCCCCTCCTATCCGCATCCTCCATGAGGATGATACGGCGGTCGGATGGTCCCGGTAGGCCACTCGTGGCCTGAAGACGGAGTGCTTATACTACTTGTCATATTTGGACAAAATACAACCGTTTTTTAACGTATGGTTACCTGTTCCCAGATAAAATGACCTGTATTTTTATAATAACGAATACACACTATTTATACCACTAGTCATATTTTACCATAGCGCAAATATCTATATTTGATAACCTACAATACCGTTCTCATTTCTTAATAAAATAGAAACAATCCAGTAGAAACCATCTTACTTTATATTTAAATTTTAAATTTTAGTAAGAATTATATAAAAAATTCTTGCGAATATGAACCAGAAAAAGTACTCCCCTTTAGTTCCACATATAAGTAATGTACCAGTAGCATTCGAGGCCCCATCTTACAGCCTTCAAGAACGTGATTCATCATATGGAATCAAATATCAGTAAAGATATTCGGAATGCACTGCAGCTGATATCCACTAATTGTACATCAAGCATTGCCGCTAAGTCATGGGAGAGAGAAGTTGACTCTACATCTACATCTACACATTGCACATACTCTGCAAGCCACTGTATGGTACGAGGGAACCTGTACCTGCTTTGCCTCTTTAAGAGAGCGAATTTCTCTTTTTTTTTTTTTTTTTTTCGTTGTCATTCCAAATGTACATTGGCGGCAGTTCAGTGGTTTGCACCCATCTTCAAATGTCGGTTCTCTATACATTTTCTCAACAGTGTTTCTCGACAAGAACATCGCCTTCCCTTCACCGATTCCTATTCCAGTTCCCGAAGCATCTCCGTAACGCTTCTGTGTTGCTCGAACCTACCGGTAACAAATCCAGCAGTCCGTGTCTGAACTGCTTCGATGTCTTCCTTCAATCCGACCTAATGCGGATCCCAAACACTAGAACAGCACTCACGAATGCGTCGCACTAGTGCCCTATATGTGGTCTCTCTTACAGATGAACCACTCTTTTTAAAATTGCCCCAATAAACCAAAGTCAGCAATTGGCCTTTCCCTTAGACAATCCTTACATGATCGTTACTTGTCATATCACATTCCAGAGATACACCGAGACATTTAATCAACGTGACTGCGTGATGCAGCACACTACTAATGTTGTATTCGAACATTACTGGTTTGTTTCTCCTAGTCGTTAGCATTAAATTACACTTTTTCAACATTCAAAAATAATTACCATTCATCACACGAACTAGAAATTTTCTGCAACTTCTTTTGTGTCTTCCTACAACCACTCAACGACGAGACTTTCTGGTACACCACAGCAGCATTAGGAAAGAACTGCAAATAGCTACCAACTCTGCCCTTCAGATTATTTATGTAGGACCATACAAAAATAGCACCGGTTCGACTACACTTTCCCGGGGCGCTGTTAACGAAACCCTTCTTTCGGATGAACGCTCGACACTTGGACGAATGAAGAAAAGGTTACCAGTACCCATTCTTTCTTTGCCTGACACTACCCTTGTAACTGTTTCACAAGGTCATCGTCTCATGCAATATAAATATTTCATCCGATGCCAGTTTGCGCAATACAGTTGTTAAATTTGGCTTATTTTTCGATACCGTTACAACTGTTGCTGGTGGTAATTTTCTTCGTGCTGTTGATAGTTTTGTGTATCATTCTGTTGGAAACATACAGTATTTTTATTCGATATGGTACTGTTTAGCGAAGCTGTAAATATTAGCTGCCATCTGTGATCACATCCGTTTGTTCCTAGTTTGATTCCCATGTTCTATTGACTTGTTCAACTGAACTACGCATATAAATTAAACCGTGCTGTTGGACCAGCTTTTGGTTTTAGCCTGTTTCGTTTTGTTCGTGTTGTTCATTGCGTCACGTACCGCTGTCAATAAATATGCAGTATTCATATTCACTATTTGGTTTACAGTGCATCTGTAGATGTTAACTTTTGCAAATTCGCTGCTCTTCTTGTTGGATTTAGTCCGCTTTGGATTGCACAGCAGAGCTGCGTAGGACAATATGAACTAATCCTCTGTGTTGCTACCTTCATGCAGATAACCTTTATGTTCTGATTCCAGAGCTGCGTCGATTTGGATGCAAAGACGTAACTACCGAAAGTAACACGATAAGTATGGAAAGCAACAGCGTCGTCCGTAATTTAACTGTATGATTAAGCAAAACTTATCGAGCAATACAGTCAGCTACGTTAGCTGCTCGTTCCTTTCAGTTCCTTGTAGATTGACCAACAGTGATTACAAAGTATTTACAATAACGATAACGATAGAAATAATACTGATGAAAACGTAATTGCGGTAGAAAGATTTACTGTGGGAAATCGAAGTGGAACAAGCGGAGCGAAACAGTAGTCAAGTGTCAACAGAGTACCACACTACAAAAAGAGCAATTTGAACGTATTCCCAGAACAGACACAACATCATTGGAGAAGATGCTGCGGTCACTTGAACCAATCAATATCAGGCGGTGTACAAGACGGGCTGGTAGGGACCATCAGAGGTCCTCCAATTACAACCATCGCAGTGACCCTACTTACTGGCACAATACAGTGACCTGAAGTCCCTACACGGCGAATTGCGTGATCAGCACCAACAGACAAAATATGAAAGCTAATTTCGCAGGGAGCCCTTTCTCAAACAGTAAGATTGTGTTAATCAAACAGATTAATTTTTTTTTGTCTGGCGTGAGGTCGGTCGCTTGACGGTGCGTTTGGTGCGGCCTTGTCCGTTGCCGGAGCGCCGTAAGGCACGGAGGCTCGCTCTAGGGCCTATCGCTTCTAGTAGGGCGTGCCGCGGCAGTCCTCACAAGGGGAAGTGATGCGTCTCCTACAGCCTCTCCTTCCCAAGTGGCTCTTTCCGCCTTCCCGTGGTGCCAGACGTTAAGCTCGGCATTTTTCGGGTTCGCCCGAACGCTGCCTTGCGACAGAAGGGAGAGCTGCGACCCAACCCGATGCGAAAGCGAAGGGTGCGTGGCACAGGGTGAGCTGTGTCTGAGGGACCGACGATCTGCCCCTCTCTCTTTTCGCAGGGCACAGACCAGCAGGTGCTCTGCATGCCGACGACCTCGTTTGTCGGCGCGGGATCGCGGCGCTAGTCGGCAAGGACGCTTCGCCGCGCTCCTGGGTAACAGGGGCGTGTTCTGCCAAACCCAGGAGGTGGTGACATCGCCTGGGCCAGGTTAGCTAGGTAAAAACCGCAGAACGACTGAGTGACCGGCCCACCACCTGAGTAGGAGTGGGTCCTTGGCCGAGAGGTGGAAGCTCGGGCTAGTAGGCGGCGAAGGACGAGAGGAGCATCCGCCTCTGCGGAGTGCGGGGTGCCCTTGCCAAGGAGCGTCGAGTGAAATCTTCGACGACGGGGCCACCGAAGGGGACCAGTACAATGGCGATGGCATGCTGAACCCGGCAGCTCAAGAGTGCACTAGGTCTTGGGGCGAGGCCGGTGGGTGGTATAAAATAAGTAAATAAATAAATAAATAATAAAATAAAATATTAATTATTGTATATATATGATAGTGATTGGATGTAATTAATATTTGCTTATCAAGAACGTGGACGTTTAATTATTTGGTATCAGACGCTTGACAATGGCTTTTTCGTAAATGCAATGTTATTCGTAGTTGACCGTGGAATGTAACTCAGATAATCGGATTTCGTATTTAAATCGTTTCCAAAGACTGCTGCGGTAGATGCGGACTCAAAATCTCAATATTAGAATAATTTGCCAGCCATGTCAATTCGTCGTACAGAGGTGACTATCTACTAAACATAAAAAAGTTTACACATTTAGTTAAATCACATATATTCAACGAATAAGCCTACAGTTAAATAATTCAACTTACTTTCATAAACATAGAATATGGTGCTGTGTCAGTTAATAAAATATACGTGCTTCCCGCACCAGCTATTGTGCAAGACCTACTTCTTCTTAATGAAACATAAGAGAGTGGTAATTGTATTTTGTTTTATCAGCGACATAGCGCTGCAGTTCTGTGTCATAGGCTTTATTTATTTGTCAGAGATTAATTATTTCATTAAGATTTCGCGTTTCCGAGGAAACTCAAGCACGGGATGCAAATGTGCCTTTATATACCCCCTGAAAGGACACACCTGCAGGCGAGCGATTCACCTATAGGCACAAGAAAATCTAAGTTATCTACAACTATTTACATGACATACATTATACAGTATATTATATACAAAATTTGAATGACGCGAAGTGCGCCGTAAAAGTTCTTATGTTGGCAAAATAGAGTGCGCGCATGGGCAGAAGCGTCTATGTGACTCCGGCACTGCCGTTGTATCGTAAATTTAGATCACGCGGCACAGTATTGCAGTTCATATTGTTCGCGTGCGCACGCGTTTCTTAGTCGTTGCACAAAGAAAATATTCCACCAAGATTACATATGAAGAGTACATTCTATGAAAGGTAACTTAATTGTAAAATTATAATATTTGTTATAATACAACACAACTTTAGATTGTTGAATGTTCTTAGTTACATAGTATTGCATTGAAATACTTCAAAAAAATGTCTTTTTGTTTCAGGTGCATTGACCGATACATATCGTGTCGTTATTACAGTTTATATTCATCTGCTACACACTAATGTTTCACAGGTCAGTGTCGTCGTGGTAAAGTTTTTTGATCACAGTAATAACGCTGTATAACAACGTGATTGATACGTAAGCATGTCCATTTCCTATTTCCATTATAGTCGGTGTGATGCAGTTCGTTGTGACATAAAGCTTTGTTTATTACAGATCGGACGTGACCCGTCAAGTAATTGGTCCATATGCGTTCGTTTTCAATATTCCGTGGAAGCTTGGTTGCAGAACCTCGGACGGCACATAGCTGGCGTCGATCCTTGGATAGTCCGGGTAAGTGTATCCATCACATTTCGAGAACATTCCATTCCCTGAAGTTCCAACCAAAATTCTTCCACTCGTCGTGTTGTTTTTGGACAGGCACGTTGTGACCGTTTAATCCAGTTAACATCTTGAAGTTAGATGCTGTAGTAATGTCACTAGACGATGCACCAATTATACACTGCACATTTTCAGTTTTTTGTTAAATATAGCTCACCTAAATGGTCGTAGTTACTTATCAAAGAAATCGTTCATCGCGTTTACAAAGGTACGATGCATGATGAATATCATTAACAGTTTCTTTCACATAGGTTTCTGCGTAGTTGCAGACTTAGTAATGTACGTTAATGTCCGTGAACAGTGGTTAACTATGCAATTTTTTTTATGTTTTTCACATTTTGGCACTCGTTATCGTTCAAATTTTCACATATAACAAATTACATTATACATCATTTTTCCAAAAATCGTAAGTAATCATACATATACACGTCACATATTTTCTTAGCATAAACATAATACAGTTACACATAAACATGTTTACATCATCATTACATAGCTATAAATTGTTACATTATGTCACATTTGATTACATGAATTGCAGATACTTACATTCTCTTTTACGGTTTTACTGGGTTTTTATCGATGTTTTTTGTGATGTCATCTGAAATTAAGATAGGTTAGACACAACATTCATTACATCAGCAGGCAAGACCAGGCGTTTTCACTACCGAATAAATATTCAGAATAATAAGAGAAGGAAAATTGTTAGAATCCTCGCGTTTTGTGCGTGTGTGCATAGTGTCTGTGTGGCCTTGGCTACTGGTAGATGCCTTTCTTGCTGAGAGATGTGCGTCTAATCTACTTATCGAAGTAAAAGATCACTTCACAGATGACGTCTGTCGGCTCTTCAGGCGTTATACCAAGTCAGTGGTGCCTACAGTCACATATGTTCCGTGCAAAATTAATATATCATTCACTGCTACGTAATCATAAATTTTACCTTAATATTCAATCTTCTTGGTAGTGCCGCGGCGTTGAAAGAAAAGTTCTTCTGTCTTCAACTGCGTCACTGGTACAGCTGAAATGAAAATTTCTATACTACTTATTATCTATGTTGTAGTAAATAGAGTTTTGCGAATTGCTTAGCAATGTTTTTATGGATATGACTTTGACATTATTTAGCATGAAATACTCTAAGATCTCGATGTGCGTATAGCCCAATAACTTTGTTAGTTCTAGGATGTTGTAACAGATACGCACTAGGATGCAATATGTTAACAATAATATAAGGTCCTTCATATAGCAGACGCCACTTAGCATTGCGTCGCTTGAGTGCTACAGATTTATGATGAGTACGAAGTAGTACAAGCATTCCTGCCTTGAATTTTTGTTTTCTTTTTATTATGTTTGTGTGATGTTTGTTTCGTATCTGTGCGTGATGTGTCAGTGTAGTCAATACTTCTCTTATTTTCTGTTGAGGTGTGATTTCCTTGTCTGACAACTTAGGTAATGGTTCTAGCCATTGATCGTTCTGTTTGCAATTGAACATGATCTCGTTAGGTGTGTAATTTGTATTGTAAATATTTAAGTTATTGTGTATGTCTTAGAAAAGATTTAGGTAGGACACACAATTAGTATGTTTTGATGAAATATAGGTCCTCACGAATCGGTTTGGTTCTGGGAAAAGTCTCGCAGTCGCGTTACATTGAGGACTAAATTTTGAAATAAATATACTTTTAATGTTCTTGTCATTCAAGAAATTTCTCCATTTGTACCCAGATTAGTACGCTGCATTATCTGACAGAATTGCTTTAGGTTTTCCCACGTGCGTCAGGTAATCACTTGAGAATCGGCGTATTATAGCATTTACAGCGGCTGATTTTAAAGCATAAAGTTTTACATGTTTAGAAAATATACCGTAAAAAGCTAAGGTATATTTGACACCTCCAGAGCTTGCTGGATGCGGTCCACTTATGTCAGTATACAGAATTTCCAGGGGTTTACTCGGTAAAATAGATTGTAAATCTGTTTTTATGGATAAATTCTGAAGTTTTGATTTTTGACGTACGACATGTTTTCAGTTCCCTGTAAATTTTTCTTCTCATATTGCTAAAATAACAGTAGGTGCTGAGCTTTGCCAAACACTTTTTCGTCCCATAATGACCCCAAACTAAGTGTGTGTGCCAAATCAAATTATTTTCAGACTCTTTGGGAATGCGTAAACACCAGTTAGTAGTATTTGGATGTCGGCAATAAAATAATACAGCATTGTGTAACTTGTAATACTTAGTCAAAGGATGATTGTGTTTTTCTACCAGTAATGTTACTATCTTATACCAGTAAGGATCAGATTTTTGTAATTTAGCCATGTTTCTGCACATATCAATATAATGTTGGTGATACTGCTTGTCTTGCATTAAGAGAATCCTGTAGTCATCTATGTTTTCTAAGTCACCGCTGGTTTCATTCATACCTTGTGGAAGTCTAGGCAAAGCGTCAGCAATGGTGTTGTCCTTACCTTTTGTATACTTAATTTCAAAAGAGTAGTTCTGAAGAGTAACTGCCCATCGTGATAGTCTACGATGTACAAGTTAACAAGTTAACAAAAATGTCAGGGACTGGTAATCGGTATAAATTACTGTATGTTTGCCAAACAAATAATAATTGAATTTCTTGAATGCCCAGACTATGGAAACTGTTTCTAGCTCAGTAGTGGAGCATGTACGCTCTTATTCACTTAGAGTACGACTTGAAAATCCAATAATTCTTATCTGTTACTTTTCTTTATTCTTTACAACTTGAAATAGGCAACAGCCCAAGCCAGAACATGAAGCGTCACAAGTGATACAAAAATATAAATTGAAATCTGGATGGCTCAATATGTTTGCATTCACTAAAGCATGTTTAATTGTACTAAAGTCATTCTGGAACTGTTCCGACCACATCCAAACTTGATTCTTTCTGAGTAGATTTAACAGATGTTTACTGTTCAAAAGTGTGTGTGGTAAGAAACATCTGAAAAATGAACATAGCCCAAGGAATGATTTTAACTGCTTTTTTTTTTTGAGGGCTAGGAAAGTTTCTGATAGCATCTAATTCGCTGGGATCAGGACGTATGCCCTGTGAATTAATGATATGTCCTAAATATTTTATCTCACTGCAACCAAATTTTGATTTTCTAAGATTGGCTGTGACTCCAGCTTGTGCAAATTTTTCTAAAATTCTTTGAAGTGTGTCAATGTGTTCATTCCAAGACTGTGTAGCTATCAGTATATCATCTACATAGTGTATGACTGTCTCAACTAAATCATAGCCGAGCATGGTATCCAGGGCCGTAATGAATACTCCAGAACTGACATTCAATCCGAAGGGTAGAACACAAAACTGATAGGTTCGCCCCCCGAATATAAATGCAGTATATTTCCGAGAATCAGGAGTTTTACCTAATTGCCAAAATGAGCTAGCGAGATCTATTGTGGAAAAATGTTTTGCATCCAGAAATTTCAGTAATTGCTCTTCTAAATTTTCAGGTTTTATGTAAACTGGTAAAATTATTTCATTAATTGCTCGTGTGTCTAACACTAGCCTAATGCTACCATTTGGTTTTTTGACAACAAGTAGAGGACTACAGTAAGGTGAGGTGGATGGTTCAATGATTTTCCAGTCTATCGTTTGTTTTAGTTCTTGCCACACAGCAGGTCGTTGAGATAATGGTACGTTATGTCTTGTGGTAGAAGATCTTGTGAGGCTTAACTTCAATGTTGTAGACATATGTGTTGATAACACCTAATCGTTTGGTAAAAACTTGCAAATATTTGGATAACACTTCCTGTAGTTTCATACGTTCATGTACACTGAGAGCTGTAGCTTCATTTATTTTATGATCAATCAATGTTTTCAAGTCCATTAGCTCTGTGTCAGATGAGCGTGTGTGCGTGTCTTTAATGTCATTGTCAAGTACTAACTGAACCTTGTACCCTGTACAGTGTTTGTCATGCTTTAGAGTTCTCCTGTCCAAATCAGTAATAATTACACTGCCTTTATCATTTAAAATACATGTACCTTTGGAGAAGTCTATAATGCAGTAGTTCTCGCACATAATATCTAATCCTAATATGCAATTTGTGACAAGGTTTTGTACAACCAGGAATGGCCATTGTACGGTTTCATTACCTATTTTAATGTTTACAAAAACTTGCTTCTTAACCCTACATGACTTATTACCTAGAGCAGTAGTTATTTTACAATTTTGGGCGGGAAACTCAGGCACAGGCTCCAATTCACACATCTTTTTATAGAAATTAAAAGACAAAACGCTCACAGCTGCACCTGTATCTAATATAATAGTAGTTGGAATCCCACCTACTACACCAGCAGTAGATGCTAAAACAATTTCATTTGTGTTTGAACGACATTGTGTACTGTCTTGCAAATGTTCATCTGATATATTCTCATTGTGGTTGTATCTTATAAATAAAACAGGTAGTTTTTGTTTAGAATTATTAAACATATCAATATTTTGTTGTTCAATGGTGGTGTCAAATAATTAGTTAACATTGAAGTTGCCCCCCAAGAATTCTTCTGCCACGACCCGAGGCATAGAAGTGACTGTTTCTGGTTTGTTGGATTAGCATTTGTATTAGGTACTGACACAGATTGAGGTTGTGTATCAGGTGTCACTTCTATTATACTCACATTCGGATATTGCCTGTTGTGATCTCCAAACTTTTGCAGTTGTTGTTGCTGTTGCGCATTATGACTTACCTGTCGGTCGTAAGGTATGCTCCAATTTTGCCCTGGTGGCTGCTGTGGTATAGCAGTGTTTGAATGAATGTATTGATCGCTACGAGTCCAGCCTTGATGCTGTCTTGGCTCGTAGTTATTATTATTTCTACTTCTGTTTGTGTTTTTGTTGTTACATTTGTATCCGTTGTTACCGTTGTTGTTGTTGTTGTTATTACCGCGGTGCCCTTTGTATGGATTGCCGCATGAAGTATTATTACTGTTGTGACTGTTGTTTGTATTGGAATATGCGTGTTGATTTTGATTTCCGTACTGAGACGGCGTGTGAGTTGGCTGTTTTTGCTGTACCGTGTATCCAACTGTCGGCGCGCCAGTATTGAGTTGACAATCCTGCATGTTTTGCATACCACTGATATAAACATTGTGGCTGCTGTTTTGTCGCGCGAAGCGCTGATCTTCTAGTAACATGTCAACCGAATCTAAAGCTGTTAAAAAATAATCTGGATCGTCATCCGGAATATGTAAGAGTTTTTCTTTAATGTTGAAAGGCAATTTGGCCTTCAACGCACGGAGTATATCAAGTGTTGCGACTGGTTCGTCCAAAAGATGCCCCGTGTCCAAGTATTTTTCAAAATATCTGCCTAAGTTACCATTTTTACTGTTAAAAGTTTCAGGTTCTAAAATTTGTCTTCTGAGTCGCTCCTGAACGGATTGCAACCAGAATTTGTTCAGAAAGGCACGCTCAAACTCACTGTACGTGGTACATACGCCAGCTTGACTGTACGCCCAGACAGCTGCATCGCCTTGAATGGAACCGACAACATATGAAATCTTTTTCCAGTCACTCCAAGTGGGTGGAAATGCGTTACTAAAAGATTTAAGAAAAATCACAGGATGAATGGTTCTTTTTCTGGGATAAATGTCTCAAATTTCCTGTGTTGTATTAAGCTTTCTTTTTCCTTTGCATTATAATATGGATTTGTTCCACTTTAATTACTGTAATGTACAGACGGCGAGTAATTACGATAATGTTGCTGTGGTTTAGCATGATAATAGCTTGTGTTTGTGTTTGCACGACGTGGTATGTGTTGTTTTCGTGGTGTGTTTTGTTCTTGTGTGTTTGTCGTGTGCGGTATGTGTGCGTCATACTCGTATGTATATTGGTTTCTGAACTGCACATTTTGACTGATATTTTCGTTACATTCAGACTGTGGTTGATCCGTGAATTGTTTCATTGGTGCAGTGACAGACAGTACTGCGTCACTAATCAGCTGTTTGTTATTAGTGATGTATTCCGCTACGGAGTCGTGCGCAATTGTTGGTAAATTTCACGTATGCATCTATCAAAATGTTTATCATTGTTCTCTACCCAATCATGAAATTCTTTATCAATATTTTGAAAATGAGCTGTGGCATCAGATTGTAATCTGTCAGTCAGGTGTTGTTCAACATCGTCAAATTTATTATGCACGTCAGTATTTCGTTTTTCAAGGTTGTCATGTACTGAAGGATGTGTTTGAATTTGATCAGTAAGAGCTTCACACGTGACATTACGGTTTTTTACTTGTGTCTGCAAAAGTGCTACGTCATTTATAGTCTTTTCTTGTATCGTATTAAGCTTGGAAAATTTCGTACTGAGTTCAGTCATCCGTTTGGTCAGTGTGGCGTCTATAAGTTCCACACGTTTACATAAGGTGTCATTACATGACTTGATTGCTACGAGATCTGATTTAATTCCGTCATTTTGTGTCTTTAACTGTTCATTTTGTCTCTTTGAGGTTGTCAGGTTTTCCGCGCTCTGCATCTTTAAGGTTGCCATATTTTCTGCGTTTTGTTTCATTAGCATTTGTAACATGTTGGCAATGTTTACTGTTAGCAAGGTCTCTGCCCCCGCCGCGTCATTAGACGTGACGTCATGTATTATCATGGGCTCTGACTGAGACTTTGAAATTTTTGTGGTGGACGGCCTACTGTCAAAATTTCCGTTAACACTTGCGTCAATATTTGATGAATCGTCGCTACCGGTTGCTGTCGTAAAGTCATTTTCTAACATTTGTCTCTCATCCGAGTCGGATTGCGTCTAAATAGTATGTGTTTGCTGTTCCATCTTTGCGTATTGTTTTCTAGCTATGACCATGCCACACGTAAGATATGCTTCAAGAAAATAAAGATTGACACTGGTTTTAAAATAAAATGCAATTGAACATGAATCGCTCGTAGCAACAATGGTTGTTTCTTAATTTAAAAATGTAAACTGAATATCGGATTATTCTTAATGGCTGCTGGCCATGTTGCAACGTATCGTACAGAAGTCGGCCATATTGTACACTCGTGTATTGGTATTGTTGCAGAAGTTATTGTTCAACGAAAAGTACTGAGAATGAAATTTATCACTGAAAACTGCTACGCGCGAAAGAAATACGTCAGAATGTACTGAAAAGCTAATGCACTCAATTATGCGTCTGGTCAAGCCTGCCAATGCAAAGATGCTGCGTCTTACCTTATTTTGCTGGAATCTTCGTTGCGTCTTCCCTCGAAATTTTAGAATTGGAAAATATCTTCAGAGTTTTGTTATTTCGCATATATTCACGTCCAGGTCCAGAAAGTTGATTTCTCACATGAAACAAAGAGAACAATGCAAAAAATGACAAAATAACAAGTCCGACACCCAGTTGCCAGTATAAAATAAATAAATGAAAAAATAAAATAAAATATTAATTATTGTATATGTATGATAGTGATTGGATGTAATTAATATTTGCTTATCTAGAACGTGGACGTTTAATTATTTGGTATCAGACGCTTGACAATGGCTTTTTCGTAAAAGCAATGTTATTCGTAACTGACCATGAAATGTAACTCAAATAATCGGACTTCATATTTAAATCGTTTCCGAAGACTGCTGCGGTAGGTGCGGACTCAAAATCTCAATATTAGAATAATTTGCCAACCATGTCAATACGTCATACAGAGATGACTATCTACTAAACATAAAAAAGTTTACACAGTTAGTTAAATCACATATATTCAACGAATAAGCCTACAGTTAAATAATTCAACTTACTTTCATAAATATAGAATCTTTACCGAGTCGAGTGCCTAGTGAGATTGCAACTCGCAGTGTTCTTATATAACATCAAATATGGCGGTGTGCCAGTTAAAAAAATATACGTGCTTCCCGCACCAGCTATTGTACAAGACCAAGACAGTGGTAATTGTATTTTGTTTTATCAGCGGCATAGCGCTGCAGTTCTGTGCCTTAGGCTTCACTTATTTGTCAGAGATTCATTATTTCATTAAGATTTCGCGTTTCCGAGGAAACTCAAGCACGGCATGCAAATGTGTAAGGCTGTAAAACGCGAACCCCCCAAAAAGAGCGCTGTAATCATGTATGACATCGGCTAGTAATCATGTATGACATTCCAGTTACCTTTGACAATAATGACCTTTATGAAACAGTGTTGTTGTTGTGGTCTTCAGTCCTGAGACTGGTTTGATGCAGCTCTCCATGCTACTCTATCCTGTGCAAGCTTCTTCATCTCCCAGTACCTACTGCAACCTACATCCTTCTGAATCTGCTTAGTGTATTCATCTCTTGGTCTCCCCCTATGATTTTTACCCTCCACGCTGCCCTCCAATACTAAATTGGTGATCCCTTGATGCATCAGAACATGTCCTACCAACCGATCCCTTCTTCTAGTCAAGTTGTGCCACAAACTTCTCTTCTCCCCAGTCCTATTCAATACCACCTCATTAGTTACGTGATGTACCCACCTTATCTTCAGCATTCTTCTGTAGCACCACATTTCGAAAGCTTCTATTCTCTTCTTGTCCAAACTAGTTATCGTCCATGTTTCACTTCCATACATGGCTACACTCCATACAAATACTTTCAGAAACGACTTCCTGACACTTAAATCTATACTCGATGTTAACAAATTTCTCTTCTTCAGAAACGATTTCCTTGCCATTGCCAGTCTACATTTTATATCCTCTCTACTTCGACCATCATGAATTATTTTACTCCCTAAATAGCAAAACTCCTTTACTACTTTAAGTGTCTCATTTCCTAATCGAATTCCCTCAGCATCACCCGATTTAATTTGACTACATTCCATTATCCTCGTTTTGCTTTTGTTGATGTTCATCTGATATCCTCCTTTCAAGACACTGTCCATTCCGTTCAACTGCTCTTCCAAGTCCTTTGCTGTTTCTGACAGAATTACAATGTCATCGGCGAACCTCAAAGTTTTTACTTCTTCTCCATGAATTTTAATACCTACTCCGAATTTTTATTTTGTTTCCTTTACTGCTTGCTCAATACACAGATTGAATAACATCGGTGAGAGGCTACAACCCTGTCTCACTCCTTTCCCAACCACTGATTCCCTCTCATGCCCCTCGACTCTTATAACTGCCATCTGATTTCTGTACAAATTGTAAATAGCCTTTCGCTCCCTGTATTTTACCCCTGCCACCTTCAGAATTTGAAAGAGAGTATTCCAGTTAACATTGTCAAAAGCTTTCTCTAAGTCTGCAAATGCTGGAAACGTAGGTTTGCCTTTTCTTAATCTTTCTTCTAAGATAAGTCGTAAGGTTAGTATTGCCTCACGTGTTCCAACATTTCTACGGAATCCAAACTGATCTTCCCCGAGGTCCGCTTCTACCAGTTTTTCCATTCGTCTGTAATGAATTCGCGATAGTATTTTGCAGCTGTGACTTATTAAACTGATAGTTCGGTAATTTTCACATCTGTCAACACCTGCTTTCTTTGGGATCGGAATAATTATATTCTTCTTGAAGTCTGAGGGTATTTCGCCTGTCTCATACATCTTGCTTTCTGTCATGACTGCCTCTCCCAAGGCCATCAGTAGTTCTAATGGAATGTTGTCTACTCCCGGGGCCTTGTTTCGACTCAGGTCTTTCAGTGCTCTGTCAAACTCTTCATGCAGTATCTTATCTCCCATTTCGTCTTCATCTACATCCTCTTCCATTTCCATAATATTGTCCTCAAGTACATCGCCCTTGTATAAACCGTCTATATACTCCTTCCACCTTTCTGCCTTCCCTTCTTTGCTTAGAACTGGGTTGCCATCTGAGCTCTTGTGATTCATACAAGTGGTTCTCTTCTCTAAAAAAGGTCTCTTTAATTTTCCTGTAGGCAGTATCTATCTTACCCCCAGTGAGACAAGCCTCTACATCCTTACATTTGTCCTCTAGCCATCCCTGCTTAGCCATTTTGCACTTCCTGTCGATCTCAGTTTTGAGACGTTTGTATTCCATTTTGCCTGCTTCATTTACTGCATTTTTATATTTTCTCCTTTCATCAATTAAATTCAATATTTCTTCTGTTACCCAAGGATTTCTATTAGCCCTCGCCTTTTTACCTATTTGATCGTCTGCTGCCTTCACTACTTCATCTCTCAGAGCTACCCATTCTTCTTTTACTGTATTTCTTTCCCCCATTCCTGTCAATTGTTCCATTATGCTCTCCCTGAAACTCTCTACAACCTCTGGTTCTTTCAGTTTATCCAGGTCCCATCTCCTTAGATTCCCACCTTTTTGCAGTTTCTTCAGTTTCAATCTGCAGTTCATAACCAATAGATTGTGGTCAGAATCCACATCTGCCCCTGGAAATGTCTTACAATTTAAAACCTGGTTCCTAAATCTCTGTCTTACCATTATATAATCTATCTGATACCTTTTAGTATCTCCAGGATTCTTCCAGGTATACAACCTTCTTTTATGATTCTTGAACCAAGTGTTAGCTATGATTAAGTTATGCTCTGTGCAAAATTTTACAAGGCGGCTTCCTCTTTCATTTCTTCCCCCCAACCCATATTCACCTACTATGTTTCCTTCTCTCCCTTTTCCTACTGACGAATTCCAGTCACCCATGACTATTAAATTTTCGTCTCCCTTCACTACCTGAATAATTTCTTTTATCTCGTCATACATTTCATCTATTTCTTCATCATCTGCAGAGCTAGTTGGCATATAAACTTGTACTACTATAGTAGGCAAGGGCTTTGTGTCTATCTTGGCCACAATAATGCGTTCACTATGCTGTTTGTAGTAGCTAACCCGCACTCCTATTTTTTTATTCATTATTAAACCTACTCCTGCATTACCCCTATTTGATTTTGTATTTATAACCCTGTAATCACGTGACCAAAAGTCTTTTTCCTCCTGCCACCGAACTTCACAAATTCCCACTATATCTAACTTTAACTTATCCATTTCCCTTTTTAAATTTTCTAACCTACCTGCCCGATTAAGGGATCTGACATTCCACGCTCCGATCCGTAGAACGCCAGTTTTCATTCTCCTGATGAAACAGTACGACACCAGAATTTTGATGACATAAGCATGGAAGAATTCAAAAATGAATTTAAACTCAGGTTCAAAACAGGACCGAGAGATAGAGATGTAGTGCTTCATGTGGCGGAAGTCCCTGGTAAAATGTGGAAAAAATAGCTTCAATGGGTAAGATCTACATTGGCGTCCATGCTATCAACGTGCGGGACTTTTTGGTGGTACCTCGCTCCCATAATTGCTGTGATCTAGGCCATATACACAAACACAGGAAGTCAGCTTGCTCAAGGTGCGGAGCAGAAGATCATGTTAAAAAGAATTGCACAAGACCCAGAATATGTATCCCCTGTACCAGGAGGGACAAAAAGACATGCAATATCACAGGTCGGAATTGCCCAACGTACAGGATACTAGAACAGAGATTAATATCAAGAACTGACTATGGCTGAGTCCACTCCGGCATCCAGGATGCCTAAACGAAAATCCCCATGCAAGAGGCGAAGGCATGCGGCTAGAGTAGCTCAGTTCAAGCAATTCCTCGCAATACTTGCAGAAGGTAAAAATGGAAGAAGGGAAATGAAGGATGCGTACGTCAAGACGGACCCACAGGAACTAGTGGTCGCCCCCTCTCCGTATTGCTGGGGACTACGAGCGCCAGGAAATCAGGCAATTCAAAATAGGCGTCCTGTAGTAGTGGGCCGACCAGTATTCGTTCAAGGGAGCTCTGTACTAAAACCGCCAGTGCAGGTCAACACAGTTAGTAGTTCAAATGCAGACACAGTCAGTAATACAAATGTTAGCACTGTCTCAGGACAACCACCAGCTGGACGAACAGAGGTTGGTCCTGTCAGAATATACCCAAATCTTGAATATTCTTTGCAACTGTCCCGCCCGGAGGAGTCGGCTGTCCTGACCACGGCAATGCGACACCTAGTGCGGGTGGGGCATAAATATGGGCGTAAGGTCACCTTCTCGGCCATGGAGGCTATTGACAGAGTACAACTAAAGACTATGAATCTTCCCACCGACTTCAGCGCCCTGCGTGACCTCGTAAAGAAGGTACTTGAAAGACGAAATGAAATCTTTGATTTAAACGAAATACATAATCAGTCTGTCCTATTTAATGGGAGAATAGCCTATGACTGGAGGAAGACCTTTCCTCAATCTTATGTACACACATATTTCCTATGATTACAGAAATACAGATAGGATAGCTAAATGCACACAATAGCAGGCTGGTCATGCAGGAGTTTTGGAGAGTGGTGGAAGAGAGGAGCTGTGATGTGCTCTGTTTGCAGGAGCCACACTCTCTTGCAGGGAATATAGCTTTTGCTGCCATGAGTTGGAAAGTAGTTAGTTTCGGAGACGACCCGAAAGCCATCATAGTAACTAATAGGGCACTGCGGTTAACAGTGCTCTCACACCTCTCTGACAATCATTGCAATGTCATGGAACTTCAGTCACCAATTGGCATCATATATCTAATAAACATGTACTTTCAGTACGGCACAGACATTGAAGTGTGTCTTAAACTTTCGCAGGTGGCAACGGTGCTGAGAGGGAGAAAGATTGTTGTGGTGGCAGATGTGATTGCCAAATCCCCCCTGTGGCACAGTGGCACTCGAGATGAAAGAGGAGGCAAGCTGGAAGAGATTATTATGTCTCTACAGCTTCTCATTGCCAATAGACCAGGAACACCCCCACCCTCCCCCCCGCCCCCCACCTATATGGGCGGTGGGGGCGAGGGAACGAACATTGATGTTACGTTGATGACAGCCAATATCGCTGCCAACATGCAAAATTGGATAGTTGGAGACACAACCAGTGATCACAATCTAATTACCTTCACCATCTCAGATAAAGAGTACCAGTGGGACATAGTGTAGGAAGTACAACTAAACTACAACAAGACTAACTGGGAGCACCTTGCAGGAGAGTTTGACCCATGGACATGGCCAGATGGTGATGAAGATGTCAATAAACACGCAGAAGAGCTGGTAAGCGCACTCACCAGGGCGGTGAAGGCTGCTGTACCAACCAGGAAGAGAGCCGGAGTGGCCTCTCCATCACCATGGTCTGCAGAACTTGGACAGATGCGTCAGTCTGTCAGGAGGGCGAGGAGGTACTACCAGCCAAGTGTCGTCTGGGAGGAAAAACAAAGATGGCTGCAAACATACAGAGAAGCCAAAGAGCAGTTCCAGAAGGAACTACGAGCAGTTAGGCTGCGAAGCTGGGAGAAATACGTACAAAGCCAATTTTCTATGGATCCCTGGGGCATTCCTTATAAGATAGTAAGGGAGAAATTAGGTCGCCAATGGTGCTTTCCACAGTCAGGGATGATAACCGGATGACGGGGTCTTGGCAGGAATCTGCTGTCTTTCTCCCCTCCCTCCTCCCTGATGATAGAGCTGAAGAAGACACAGAAGAGCAACGCCTAATTAGGCAGGCAGTGCAAGAAGAATACAGGAATAATACCATGGTCTACCCATTCTCGGAAGAGGAAGTGGCGGAGCACACAAAATGATTAAAGAGAGGAAAGGCCCCAGGACCAGACGGCATTGTTGCGCAAGTGGTGCAATACCTCGCTCCTCAACTGGTAACACCTCTAGCAAGAATCTACAATGAGTCCCTGTGCCTCGGAACGTTTCCCTCTATCTGGAAACAGGCCAATGTAGTTATCATCAGAAGAGTTCAGGATAAAGACCTAAAAGACGTAAAGTCCTACAGACCAATTTATCTGCTGCACCTGTTGGGCAAATTGTTGGAGTGGTTGCTAGTTGACAGACTGACGGCACATCGAGTGCTGTGCGACAGGCAATTCGGTTTCGGCAGGTGCGATTTGCGTCTGACGCAACTGCCCTGGCGGCCGAGGTCTGTGGGTCGTCTCCACCCAAGTACATAGTTGGCATCATGGTCGACATCAGTGGCGCCTTCGACAACCTGTGGTGGTCTTAGCTCTTCTCCTGCTTGCGGGAGAAGGAGTGTCCAGGGCTGCTATACGGCTGTTTTCCGAGCTGTTGAATGGAAAGGGAGGTTTGGCTATCGTCCCCTAGCGGGCGAATTGGCAGGAAGATTACGAAGAGGTGTCCACAGGGCTCTGTCGTAGGGGCACTCTTTTAGGATATAAAAATGGAGCCTCTCCTGGAGAGCCTGGAGAGCAGTGCAGATGTGGTAGAGGCGATAGCCTGCGCGGACGACCTCCTCCTGCTGGTTGGCGGCCGGAGTCGCGAAGATCTCGAACCTAAGATTGAAAGGCCATTAACTATTCTCACACAATAGTGCCACAGGACGAAAATCACAATAGCGCCCAACAAGTCAACATACTTAATATTGAAAGGTCAATTGGCCAGAAATCCAACGGTGAGAATCAGGGTCTCACCAGTAATTCGGTGTCGCAAGGCCCGGTATCTGGGAGTGATAAATGATGACAGATGGAGCTTTCCTAAGCATATCGAAGCGGCAACTCAAAGATCATTAGAAGCTCTGAACAACCTCATTATGATAGGACACAGAAGATTTCACCTTCCACCAGAACTCATAAAGTTATATCATAACACCATTCTTGCTTCCATCGTGGGTTACGGATCCGGAGTCTGGGCACACAGGCTCACGAGGGTCGTGCCTGCTATGGCCGTCAGGAGGGTGCAGCGCAACACGCTTCTACGTTCCATTAGAGCATACGGAACATCACCAGGGGGGGAACTACTGATACTCATGAGGGTATGTCCCCTGGATATTAAAATTCGGGAACAAGCAGCTTGGTATTGAGCAAAAAGAGGAGAAATAGAAAAAACTGAAAGCATTGTGGGGGATAAGTTTTCAATCAAAAGAAGAAGAGAAGAGCTGTGGCAATAACTCTGGGACAGAGAGGAAACAGGCAGAAGGACTCACCAACTGATGCCGAACATCAAAGAACGGCTCCAACTCTCACGCTTCCAACCAAGTAAGGGACTGCAGCACTTCCTCACAAGTCATGGACCCTACCCGGCATATCATTGCCGGTTCGGGAAAAGGGCTAACCCCTCGTGTGACTGCGGAGCTGAATTGGGCACTTCGGGTCAAGTGATCTACGAGTGCCTTATCTTCGATGACGTAGCCACTGACCTAAGACACCAGCTACCAAACAATGACCTATCACTTAATTAGGAACCCTACCACATTTGAGATCATAAATCGCCTTCCCAGCGAGGTATCGGCAAAAGGCCTGCTGGAATATCGAAGGAAAAATGTATGAACTATTGATCACGACTTGACACAATGCGACCTATCCCATTCCGCCAGGACGTGGATTGGCCAATCGCCGTAACGGTAGGAATCCGCCACGTCCTGCAACAGGGGGAAGGTGCGCAAATATCTCGGACTTGACAACTGCACACCGATAATGACTTCGTAGATAGGTAATTTTCAGTGGGAAGTAGATTAGGACATTTCCAAACAGAACCTGCAGTGATTTTCTAAAGGCCAGCCGGGTGCCAGGGTCACGCGCCCACCGACATTAGCTCGGTGGACACGGTCCAAAAAGTAGTTTTATACACTGACTGGCACAAATGTAACGCTGCAGGAAGTAGCTTCTAGAATAGTTATATTAGAAATTCGTTCTTACCCATTGAAAAAGTAACTTATCATATCCTGTAGCATGTAAGAAGATAAAAATTAGAATTAGAAAATGCTGCTAAATATCACTGAATTGTACTGTAGATCTTAAGACCCCTAATGTATGAGATGGTGGGTTATCATATATGATATTATTCGATTGAATAAGGAATTTTAAAAAAAATAACAGATTAGTTTACAGCTACTAGGATTAGCCGGATTTTTATACTCGGACTTTTTATTAATACATTTTTCCTAACTTCCAGATGGATTGCACCCTATCCAATAACATGGTTTGACTCCAAAAACACTCTTCTGAGTTTAAACACATTTGCTGTGCAGCCAAGTCCCCAGACATGAACATTATTGAACGTATCTGGGATGCCTTGCAACGTGCCGTTCAGAAGAGATCTCACCTCCTCGTGCTCTTACGGATCTATGGACAGCCCAGCAGAATTCATGGTGTCAATTCCCTCCAGCACGACTTCCCATCTTAGTCGAGTCCATGCCACGTCGTGTTGCGGCACTTCTGCATTCTGGCGGAGCCCCTACATGATATTAGGTAGGCGTACCAGTTTCTTTGGCTCCTCAGTTTATGAAATCACGAAAACGCAAAGCATACGTCTTGCCGTACATGGAATTTCTGGCAGTAACAAAGGATTCAACATTAATTTTCGCTTCGGCTGTTTTGTCCCTTATTCAGGAAATGGCTCTCCTACCCTGCCACGAGCGCTGCAGCGACTGCTTCGTGTGCGCCCTCATCGTGTAAATAATCGAAATGAGGCCCCGGACACGGCCGCCAATCAGCTGCGCAGCCAAATGGAACAGCATCCCCGCTGTTTGTTTATTATGAGCGTAACAGCGACAAATTGCCTGTCAGATGCCCGCTTCATTCTGCCTTTCTGCCATTGTTTCGGTTGTTATTACTGTTGTTCCAGTTGCTGAGTTATTGTGAGGTCGGCAGGATATCGACAGCGATGCCACACACTGATCGGCCTAATATCTTGTGGCGGTGAGCGCAGGTGAATTAGTCGCTCGCGGCGTCGCGTCAGCCGCTTACCTCTCTCTCAAACACGCACGCTGCTCTCCAGAACATCTCAAGAAATACATTAATAATGAAGGAAAACACTGTGAAAGTATGCCGTGTCGTATTCTCCCCCTCGAAAATTCGACTTTTACCCTCGTCTTTTGCAATGTTCCTCAGTACTCTTCCGGTGTTTCCAGGTGACTGATAGTTTTGCCAAAAGGGTCACCAGAGGAATCCTAGGGCGGATGCAAGCAGGGGGGTCGAAACATCTTTTGCGAAAGAACTTTTAAGAGTACTTTGACGCGACCTAAAATCTCAGATTTTACACTGAGTGAAAACCCCAACAAAAGGTTCTAACTGAAGGTTGATTCTCGATGTAGGTCATGGAACAGAACGAACGTCAAATTAATCTACAATGAATGTCAAGTGGTGGCGTTCTCACGAGCCGTCAGTGGAACGTGACGTCATCGTCAATGATTCTCACGAAGTAAGCTCTTTACGTCGGTGGGGAAAGAGTGGTATCGTCTGCTACTATCAAACATTAACCTCTTCTCGCCGCGCTGCCTTAAGTTACAGTAGTGTGCCTTCAAGTTTTCTTAACCTTGATGTTATCGTTTGCTTTATTTAGCGTGACGCTTCGCAAAAGTTCCACCGGGATTTTCCACGAGTGGTTTCCACAAAACAGGGAAAATAAAGGAGGGTTAAAAATTATCTAGGTTTTACTATAACTGTACAAAGAAAATGCCTAAACAGTGCATTCAAATATTCGTTCTGTGGAAGGAGAAAAATATAGTGACTTTTAACGTTGTTTGGTAGCCAGAAAAACATAAAACACAGAAAGGACAAAAAGACCTTCTGTATTTTCTACAAAAGACACTTTCATTCGCTTCTATGTGATACACACTGCGCGATAGAAATAAAGGATTTCTTTCAGAAACGCCGTAACGGCCTCCCATTACCACGTATAAGTTTGAAATTATCCTCAGAGTTGCCTACAACCTTCCTCTGCAATACAACATTGCAGTGCCTGAGTTGTTATAAACAACGGTGAAATGTTCCTTCAGGGATATATGCATATACGAAGCAACATCTCATCGTTCTTGTTAACAGCACAGGCGCTGCAATATCCTATTTATAAGCCGATACCAGGTATCGAGTATCAATTAAAAATGTCCTCCTCTGTACCGAAATTACGTTATGTGTGTAAGAGTACAGGCTGTGACGCAGGAACAACGATATATGGTAGTTTGGCTCTGGCTTTGACTCGTGCATGGGTAGCCAAATGGTTAAGGTGACGGCTTGCGTAAAGCGGGCAATCTGGGTTCGAGTCTTCATTCCCCTATACAGTTGATGGTTGTCCGTATTCGGGATTGCGAACGTATTTCATTTACTCCTCCTCTGTAACGGTGCAAAAGCGTGGCACTCTGCAACGAAAGCCTTGGGATCGGCGACGCTCCAGTTAGCAAGTTGTCGACACAATCGAAAATAAGGCCACAGCTCAGACGTTAATGCGAGCTGTAAGGCATCAAATTTCACTAAAATTCTACCCAACGCCACCGTGGACGTTTCACACGATGACAAGGTCGTCACATCCCCTCTTACCGACATTTCACCTCTTTAGACGCCTCTGCGATGGAGGTCAGAACCACGACATCCAGCTTCTAAATAACGCAGCTTTCTTACTGGTGGCAGAACTAACCATTACAGTCACACCAACATTCAAACCCAACATGAAAAGACCTCAGGGGATGGCATAAAGGGCGTCAATGAATTCTGCCGTTCCCCTGTGGTGTTGATTCCCAAACATTTCTCGTTCGAAAATGACAGTTCGCACTTGACGAACGATGGGAAGATGCTCTTAACTGCCTTTGACACTGCCGACACCCTCGCACGTTCTGCCCCTTCTCTAAGAGTGTTGTTGGATGGCATCCTCTCTGAACGTAATCTCAACCCTTTAGAGTGCAGTGCGACAGCAATTTTTGCTCTCGTGTACAAGTTGGAAACATTACCGACCGTTCAAAATCATTCAGTGAAATCAGAAGCCAATGCGAAGCAAGAAATAGTACCTACGCTTTTTCAGCCCTCCTCTTTTCTGCCCTCCTGTGCCGTGATCTCATCGGAGTCCAACATTACTATGTGCACGAATAAAACTGCGAAAGATCAAAGACACCTCCCCTCCCCCCCCCCCCCCCCTGTCACTGATCGTCAACACCGTTGGAGCCATCCACGCACCTTTCGTTATGCTACAAATGAATCTGTCAGAAATTTCGACAACGAATCAGCCTGGTGGCTGCTCTATCTAGCACCTGTGGATTAGGCACCCCCTTAGACACACCTTGGATGGGGGTTTGTCTGCCTCCAGGAGTCAGGCTGACAGGTACGTTTGTAACGTGAACAAAATTACGTTTGTGTCACCGAGAGTGTTGCCGAAGTGTGGGGGAGGGATCTTTGAGAGATCTTTTCCCATTTTATTCACGCACGTGTTTTGTAGCATTCCCGCGTGATCGCGCCACAGGAGAGCGGAAAACAAGAGTGCTGTCAAAGCTATGGAGTTTGGTGCTTCAAATTTCGTCGAATGGCTTTGATTCCCATTCGCATTGGGAAAGCAAGAAGTGTGTGAGTGTTGTCTACAAAAGCCATTACCTAACTTCACACTCTTGTACTGCTGTGTATATTCTGTCCTCTTATATGGGTTAGATACACGGACCTTAAATAAAAACACCGAGAAGAAGCTGAAGGGCCTTGAATTGTGGCTTTATTGGTGGATCCTGGAGTGCCTTGGACCCAGAGACTGAAAACTTAGATGTTTTGAGAAGAATAGACACGACACCTAAATTAATCAAGATAGTGAAATGCCGAAAGTTGAAATACCTAGGTCATGTCATGCATATTACAAATAGATATTACAATGATATGAATACCCTCAGCTGCATACAGGCGTTGATACAAGTCATCGGAGACAGTTGAAAACATGTGCTCTGACCGGGACTCGAACCCGGGATCTCCTGCTTACATGACAGACGCTCTATCCATCTTTTTTTTTTCATTTTGTTGTTCGGTTCTGTCCCTTGCGTTTGGTGTGGGCGGACGTCACAAGACATCCGTTGAAGTTGATCGTTGATTCCTTTACTCAGTTTTTATATTACAGAGGCATAGCAGGCCTCTGACCGAACACCCTGAGCTACCGTGCCGGCTGCATCTGAGCCACTGAGGACACAGAAGATAGTGCGACTGCAGGGACCTACCTCTGGCACGCCTCCCGTGAGACCGATATTCGCAACTTATTGTCCCGCACTATATTCATAGTGCCCCTGCCCATCATACTCATTACTCGCGGCTTTACCGTCGATTCCCGTAGGAGTTCGGGCACTGTTTGTGTATCCGCTCAGAAGAAGATTGTCAAATGGCCGGTGAGCCTTAACTATGTTTATATGAAGACAATAGCTGTTCTATAAATAGATATGATGTGCTACAAAAAATACTTTAAGGGAAAAACAACAGCAATAGAGGTCTGGGAAGAAGACGAATATCTTAGTTTGACAACCTTAGATGATGGTTCAGTACGTTTTCAACAGAACAATTTCGTGTTGCTACCAACAAGAGAAGAGTAGTCATCATGATCGCCAACATCCGAATTGGATAGGCACCGAAAGAAGAAGAAGACTTTGAGAGGTTCCTAACGGTCCAAACCTGTACAAGTGAGCAAAAACCGCCGTCGCGTTATACTCCAAACTGGTGCGATCGTACTGAATTGGGAATGTAGCCCCACGATGTCCTTAGAGGAGAGTTGAAGAGCCCTAGCACTCCGTCTTCAGGCCACAAGCTGCACATCGGGACCATCCGACCGCCGTGTCATCCTCGTGTGAGGATGCAGATAGGATGGGCGTGTGGTCAGCACACCGCTCTCCCAGTCGTTATGATGGTTTTCTGTGACCGGAGCCGCTACTATTCGGTCGAGTAGCTTCTCAATTGGCATCACGAGGCTGAGTGCACCCCGAAAAATGGCAACAGCCCATGGCGACTGGATGGTCACCCATCCAAGTGCCGACCACGCCCGACAGCGCTTAACTTCGGTGATCTCACGGGAACCGGTGTATCCACTACGGAAAGGCCGTTGCCTGAAGAGCCCTAGGGTGTTAGCAATGTCGAAGGTTGTCAAAGGTTTCTTCCTGCTGCTGATCGCTCTGTGAACTGTCATTGTGAACCGCGAAATGTGTGGGAATCAACGCACAGAGGAGAGGGGTGGTGTCATTGATGTCCTTTGTGCCAACACCTGAGGTTCTTTTCGCGTCCATTTTGATCTTCGGTGTGTCAAACGTTTAGTTCTGCCTGACTTCAACGCCTGACTTCAACGCTAGCTTCCGCGGTTCTCAGCTCCATTACAGAGCCGTCAAGATAAGGGGTGAAATGTGGGTAAAAGGAGATTTGACGACCTTGTCATCAGGTGAAACGTCCACGGTAGCATTGGGCAGAATCGTAGTGAAATATGGTGCCATTGTGACGTCAGTAACCCACCTCACATCTGACTTGATCTTCTGAACGTCCATTCCTTGCATGTGTTTGTTGTCTGAAGCGTCGTCGAGCCCGCGGGTGAGGGCGCCAGGCTTCTGCACCATTGCATAGGAATGTTGTCGGCTCCGTTGAGCCACACTTCAAATTTCTGCGTCACAATGGAAGACAGTTACAGAGTTTCGAAGAAGTAATCCCTTAATTTGGTTTTGCAGTGTTTCTTCTCCTTGAAATAAGTGACGATGTGATGAAAAGTTTTGATGTCACTTATCCTGTTACTCCACTTCTGAGCAGTGTGGGAAGTTTACCATACAATCTTCGTCTAGAATAAAAGTTACAAATTTTGTTTTGTTCAACAATAACCCCCCCCCCCCCCCGTAAGCAACGTCGCTCACACACGGCTGTGCAATGGTGCTTGACGCAGAGTTAGCTGACTGGAGAGCTGGTGATCGACAGGTTTAGCCGGCAAGAGGAAGAGAAATGGTTGCGTAAAGTTCCTGATCACCAGTCTTTGCCCCAATTTCATTGGTTAGATTCCCAATCTCTTCCCAGAGTCTCATGAATTGGGGGTATGGGACACTGCTGATGGCGGTGCGTCCGTTGGCTATCAGTGATCAGAGAACATCCTGGGTGTCGTAATACACTGGAAGTCTGGTTGCACAATGCTCTATTCGTCTATCAGACACCTCTATACTAATGAATTACGTGTAGCAGTGGACTGTTACTGGCCACGGTGTACTGAGTGAGTAATGTGTGGGTAATGTGTTTATGTGTGTGTGTGTGTGTGTGTGTGTGTGTGTGTGTGTGTGTGTGTGTGTGTGTGTGCATATGCATGCTGTGACTGTGTACTTGCACGCACAGCTGCTACTCAACCATGTTAGATTACAATAATAATTTAAAAAATACGATATCAGATTCTAGTTTAGATAGAGAGGAGGAAATCTGAGGCCTCGAGAAAGAGGGTGAAAAACTCTTTCTATAGGCAAGTTGATGTTTTATTGATAGGACAATAGTAAGACGAATAGAATACACAGAGTTGTATTTATGCGAGTAGAAGCAGGTGCCGCCATTTGATTCAGCTTCTGTGGTTGCTAGATACGTGGTTGTGCTTTGTGCAGCATTTGTAAATATTTCGAGCTCTACACATTTAAGCGTTGTACAGCATATTAAAGCTATTCGAGAAAGTGAGATTTGTTCATAGTGGATGCTTTTGAACTCCGTGACTGTTCCTTTATAGGGTGCAGAAAAAAATTCCATTTCCAGTCACTATAAAAGGTTATTTGTCACACGACGGTTTCGGACTTGTGTTCATCCTCAGGTACTTATACATTCGCCGGCCGGCGTGGCCGAGCGGTTCTAGGCGCTACAGTCTGGAACTGCGCGACAGCTACGGTAGCAGGTTCGAATCCTGCCTCGGGCATGGCTGTGTGTGATGTCCTTACGTTAGTTAGGTTTAAGTAGTTCTAAGTTCTAGGGGACTGATGACCTCAGCAGTTAAGTCCCATAGTGCTCAGAGGCATTTGAACTATTTTTTTTTGGTTTATACATTCATTTACATGTTTATATTGCTGGACATCAACAAAGATGAAGCATCATTATTATAACTACGCTGTCGTGACAGTTTTTCCACTTGGTTGCACTTTTGTTATCATTTTCACGTCCATATTTCAGATTTATAAAGTTTAGCTGCCTACTTCACTATTACGACTTGCACTCGTGAAATACACTGTGTTTACAGACAGACATTCAAGTCGTAATAGTGAAATACCCAGCTAAACTATATAAAACTTAAATATGGACATGAAAATGATAACAAAAGTGCAACCAAGTGGAAAAACTGTGACTACAGATTAATTATAATAATGATGCTTCACCTTCATTGATCTCCATCGCTATAAACATTTAAATGAATGTATAAACACCTGAGGATGGGCACAAGTCCGAAACAGGTCGTGTGATGAATAAATAGTCTTTTATTGTGTGTGGTAGCGGAAATTTTTCTACACCCTACTCGGAAAACATTATTATTTCTTTTTTACTTAACTTCACACCAAGTAGAATTCTATGTATTTTTAGAACCAGTGAGATAACTTGTGAACGACTAACCTACGTTTCGTCGGCAGTGCACCATGTTACACCTTAAGGCAAAAGACGGTCTTATACTCGTACCATGGTGCGTATGATATGTGCAAGTGAACTGAGTTTTCTTAATGTCTTAATGATTTTAGCTGTCCCCAAAATGAAGATTTGTGTTAGTTTGCAATAGCTTCAGTTTCAAACTATACTGAGCTCGTAACTGCTTCTTGATATTACTGTAGTTTAATTTGATCTCACTTACCCATTATTGGTGCATAGTAGGGTAATAATGTAACAGACAGACACCTGAATGCAGTATTAACTTCTTGTAAACGATAGATGAATTTGCTGCGTTGGCACCTTTAATTGTATTCATTGGCTGTTCCATCGGTTCTTGGTAGAATATTTTAGACATTATGAATGAAAACACACACAAACTGGTGTAATATATTACAGTGTTGTAGAATATTGTGCCAGAGGCCTTGCTGCAGTAGTAACACCGGTTCCCGTCAGACCATCGAACTTAAGCCTTTTCGGGCTTGGCTAGCTCTTGGATGGGTCACAGCCTGCGACCGCCTAGTGCTGTTGGCAAGCGGAGTGTCTCGGCCCTTGTCAGGCCAATTGAGGAGCTGCTTCACTGAGAAGTAGCGGCACCGGTCATGAAAACTGACAAAGGAATAGTGTGCTGACCACATGCCAATCAGTGTCCTCCGCTTCCGGTGACGCCTTAAGTACTGAGGATGACACGGCGGCCGGTCGGTACCGTTGAGCCTTCAAGGACTGTTCGGACGGTGTTTTATTGTACAATATTACATCAGCGTATTGCGTGTTTTCATTCTCAATGAAAGCAGCAATGGCATAATTTTTCCGATTGCAAAGATTTAAAATTTCGACAGAATATTTGTACCTAGGAACATGGCCGTTTTGTACCTCCGTACATGTTGTCATATTTGGAAAACTCTTAATTTTCCGGAGTAATTTTTGTAATTGCAACAAAAATGTGTTGCACATAAAAGGTTGATGCCATCATCTAAAAATGGAATAAGAAAATATGTCTAACTCCTGTTCCAGGTGCGAAAGTCTGGAGAGTGTTCCGTGATACAGAGCTCTCCTATACTCGGCCCGAGAAAAACCGCCCATGTTACTGGTTTTCCGACTCGCAATTGGAGGACCTTTTCTTCCAGTTTTGACTTCTACTATCTCGTGTAAGAACATGAGAGACTTTTTAAGCACCTCGTATTTTCAACCCTGTCTGTTTTCCCTATTAGCTATGATGCAGCTTTGTTCAAATGGTTTAAATGGCTATGAGCACTATGGGACTCAACTGCTTAGGTCATTAGTCCCCTAGAACTTAGAACTAGTTAAACCTAACTAACCTAAGGACATCACACACATCCATGCCCGAGGCAGGTTTCGAACCTGCGACCGTAGCGGTCTCGCGGTTCCAGACTGCAGCGCCAGAACCGCGCGGCCACTTCGGCCGGCTGATGCAGCTTTGTTATCGACGACGTTCGCTGTGAATTGGTAGTAGGTACACAGGACTAGGTCACGACGGGAAGCGTCATGTTTGCAGGTGTCTGTCTCGGGGGGCCAAAGAACTTAACAGCTACGCCGTTGAGCCACGACTGCAGCAGAGCGTGTCTCTGAGATGCGGAGGAGATAGAAGAAGGAAAAACAATCCAGCGAAGGGGACAGGGAGAGAGACAGAGAGAGAAAGAAGAATAGAGAGGGTTGGGGAGGGGGAGTGTGGAAGCAGTGCAGCGTGGCGTGGCAACGGCAGACGGATACTGCGGCGGCGGTGGTGGTGGCTGTGAGTTCTTTTCGCCGATGCGGCGGGTCCGCCCCATTAGCGCAGAAGTTTTTGTTTGTGCCCGGCCGCGGAGTAATTAGTCTTAATTCTGGAACACTTTCCACGCGCCGGGCAACACAGTGGCCGTCCGAGGGTGAGCGCTGCCGCGAAGAAACCCTGCAAGAGGAAGCTGGCGTCGCCACGGCGCCTGCGAAAGGGAGTAGAGGCAGGCGACCGAGTTGATTGACGACGTGCGTTTCTGTCCGTGTGTCCACGCTGGGGGCGCACTCTGGCGACAAACGACCGCGATGAGAAACAGGGAGCGCTGTGTACCACGCCCTGCAGGCTTTTCCCTTCCTTCCTCAACTTGTGAACGCCTGTATTTTCCAGAGAATAATGTATAAGAAATGGTTCAAATGGCTCTGAGCTCTATGGGACTTAACATCTATGGTCATCAGTCCCCTAGAACTTAGAACCACTTGAACCTAACTAACCTAAGGACATCACACAACGCCCAGTCATTGCGAGGCAGAGAAAATCCCTGACCCCGCCGGGAATCGAACCCGGGAACCCGGTTGTGGGAATCGAGAACGCTACCGCACGACCACGAGCTGCGGACTAATGTATAATAAAATCACCTTCTCCTTAATGAAGCACACCTCTTTCTGCATTAATACGTTTCAGCAACTCGTTGCAGTTTCATACGCTTGTGCAGGGTGATTTTTTTTCCATCGTGAACAAACTTTATGGATTGATAGATGAGAGGATACGGAACTTACGTCCGGAAGTGTACGGTTTAGGAGGTTAGTGCTGATGCTATGGGAGGTGGTGTGTTCATTGCAGTTAGAAACTGTTTAAACGCAATTGAGATCGATACTCGATCGGACTGTGAAATAGTCTGGATAAAGCTGTCAATCAGACAAGGATTGACCATTGTATTAGGACGTTTTTATAGACCACCAGCATCCGCAACAAACGTCGCAGAACGTTTCAGGGAAATTCTTGAGTACATAGGCTCAAATGGCTCTGAGCACTATGGGACTCAACTGCTGTGGTCATCAGTCCCCTAGAACTTGGAACTACTTAAACCTAACTAACCTAAGGAAAACACACACATCCATGCCCGAGCCAGGATTCGAACCTGCGACCGTAGCAGTCGCACGGTTCCGGACTGCGCGCCTAGAACCGCGAGACCACCGCGGCCGGCTAGTACATAGGAAGTAAGTGTCTAAATATTCCATTAGTGATAGGTGGAGACTTTAATCTAGCATTCATTGACTGGGAAAATTACACGTTTATCACAGGGGGCAGAAGCAAAGATTTGTGTGAAGTTATTCCAGGAGCGCTCTCAACATACAACCTTGATCAGTTGGTTAGAAAACCAACTCGAGATGGGAACATATTAGATATCTTCGCGACAAACAGACCTGATCTTTTTGAGGAAGTTAATCTAGAAGAAGGCGTTAGCGACGATAATGTCGTTGTGGCTTCTATGTCAGTGGAAGTTGCAAAAAAACCAAAGAAACAGCGTAGAGTTTTCTTGTTTGGAAAAGCAAATAAAAGTTACATTAATGAAAATCTTCGTAGTCAGCTCCAAGCATACACCGCGGAACACAAAGATATTGAGCATCTTTGCTCGGAATTTAAAGGTATTGTCCACCGTGTACTAGAGAAGTATGTGCCTAGCAAAAGTATAGGGGGAGGGAAAGGATCCACCTTGGTACAACAAACATATTAGGAAGTTGCTGAGAAAGCAGAGAATTTTGCAGTCGTTTTGAACGTAGTAACTGCCACGCTGACAAACAGAAAATATGCGAAATGAAAGCAGCTGTCAGAAGGACAATGAAAGATTCTTTTAACGAATTTGAAAGCAATATTTTATCGGCAGACTCTAAAAATAACCTCAAAAAATTTTGGTCGTACGTAAAATCTATGAACGGTACAAATAATTCAATACCTCCTTTTGCTGACAGTACAGGTAATGTAACTGATGATGATAAACAGAAGGCCGAAATTCCAAACCTAGCTTTCAAAAACTCGTTTACGGTAGAGGACTGCAGGACCATTCCCTCTTTCAATTATCGAACTAGCGAAAGGATGGCTAACATAGTGTTTAGTGTATCTGGTATTGTAAAACAGTTAAGATCCTTAGACGCCAGGAAGGCATCTCGCCCAGACGATATCCCAGTAAGATTATATGTTGACTATGCTACAAATATAGCACCATTCTTATCCATCATCTATCGGGGATCATTGGAACAACGGAAAGTTCCGCGGGACTGGAAGAAGGCCCAGGTCGTAGCAATCTCTAAAAAGGGTAGAAAAAGGGATGCACATAATTACCGGCCAATTTCACTGACATCGATTTGTTGTAGAATCATGGAACATATTTTGTTTTCAGACATAAGGACCTTTCTAGACTCTGAGAAGCTCATCTGCAGAAACCAGCACGGTTTTAGGAAACAGCGGTCATGCGACACACAGCTGGCCCTCTTTGTGCATGATATACAATAGGCTCTAGACACCGGCTGCCAGGTTGACGCCTGTGGTGTGCGTACTGTAAGACCTTCGATACACACACCATCAGATTATTTGACTTGTCGCTCTAACGAAGTAGGCGAGTGTCAACAATATGTCTCATGGTCTTATCGTGGCGTGTTTATCTTCCCCCGTAAGGTCAGACGATAGAAAAGGCACTTGCACGCTTAGAGTAGCAAATTGACGGTAGCCACTTTAAACAGAACTTGATTAATTTTCACACACATTTATTAAAATAATAAAAAACATATACATTACGTAACTTGATTCTGGATGCTGTTTACAAACGACAATCTGAAGTTCCTTTGGTCTTGGTACGTTAATCTTATTCTCGCATATCTGTGATACTTGACGAAGTGTCTATTCATTTATCTTCATGTCTATGTACAGGAACATGGTAATCTTATTAGGCGCAAACTGAAACTTGACTACTGACTGGTGTAGACAATTGCAGACTGGCTGATCGGAGGTCTGTACACTCGTTATAATACCTCCCGCGTTCATGTATCACTGCGCGAGTGTGATCCGAGAGGAGAAAAGGTTCTACGTTAGCAGCAATATCATTGACTGCGTTAAATATTAATACGAGGATCGGCGGAGGCAGAATTTGGTCCGTCTTTATGGCAGCGCCATCTCGTAGAGCGGAGACGTACGAGCGCTGCGCCTGCGCTGTTGTGCTTAGCGTGGCGCGCTCTAGTGGGAAAGTTGTGTACGCACTAACTACGCGGAACTATGTACAGAACATCGTCATATTTCTCGACTTTCGAAAGGCGTTCGACACAGTTCCGCACTGTCGCTTGCTACAAAAAGTGCGCGCTTACTGTCTATCGGATGACATATGCGGTTGGATAGAAAGTTTTCTAACAGATAGGGTGTAGTATGTCGTCCTGAACGGGGTGGCTTCAACAGAAACAAGCGTAACTTCAGGTGTGCCCCAGGGCAGCGTAATAGGTCCTCCGCTTTTTACGACTTACATAAATAATCTGGTTGATGGTATTGACAGCGGAATTATACTGATTGCCGATGATGCTGTAGTCTACAGGAAAGTAGTATCACACGAAAGTTGTGAACAAATCAATGAGGATTTGCAGAAGATAAATGCATGGTGTAATGACTGGCAGTTATCTCTCAATACTAGTAAGTGTAACCTACTGGGTACAACAAGGCGAAAATCCCCATTAATGTACGAGTACAAAAGAATTGTCCAGTCTTTGGAAGCGATAACGTCCGTCAAGTATCTGGGTGTGACTATTCGAAATGATCTCAAATGGAATGATCAGATCACACAAGTAACGGGTAAGGCGAACTCTAAATTGCTGTTTATTGGTAGAATCCTGATGCGACGCAGTCCTTCAACAAAGGAAACAGCTTACAATACGTTAGTTCGTCCAGTCTTGGAGTACTGTTCGTCCGTATGGGACCCTTACCAGTTGGGTCTGATTCAAGAGATTGAGGAGGTCCAAAAAAGAGCTGCAAGATTCGTGACTGGTACATTTAGCCATCGCGAGAGCGTTACCCCCGCCACACACCGCTTGGTGGCTATAGGAGTATATATGTAGATGTAGATGTTTCCTTGCTGAAGATCATTTTCAGTCATTCGTTGTTACAGAGACTGCGGTAAAATACATGCTGTATCATGCAGCCACAGATACAATATGTGTTGAAAATGGTTTGCATGTGCCTCAACGCAAGCATGCACGCATCACATGGTTCACATCGGCCATGCTGCATTCGAACAGTGTCAAAGGCACCATGAATACTCTGCTCCAGTGCCTCCACATCTGGAAAGGGCTCTGCATAGACGACACTTTTGAGATGTCCCCATAACCAGAAATCGCACGGGTTGAGATCCGATGAACGAACAGGTCACGCAACTGGAGCCTCTCGTCCGATCCATGGACCAGGGAAGATAAGGTTGAGATGCGACCGGACATTAACGGCGAAGTGGAATGAAGCGCCGTCATGTAGCAGCCACACAACCCTTCGAGTCCTAAATTGCACTTCACCCAGCAGGGGAGACAAAGCCATCCACAAGAACCGCCAATAGTTCTGGCCTGCTAGGTGACGTGGAAGGCGAACTGGTCCCAAAATACAGTCCCCACTTATCCCGACCCACACATTCCGGCTGCACCGATGTTAATGATTCACTGTCACCATACCATTCCATACCATACCGTTGCGTGATATGTGTAATTTGCCGGCCGACTAGTGTAGCCGAGCGGTTCTAGGCGCTTCAGTCTGGAACCGCACGATCGCTACGGTCGCAGGTTCGAATCCTGCCTCGGGCATGGATGTGTGTTATGTCCTTAGGTTAGTTAGGTTTAAGTAGTTCTAAGTTCTAGTGCACTGATGACCTCAGATGTTAAGTCCCATAGTGCTCAGAGCCATTTGAACCATTTTTTTTTTTTTTTTTTTTTTTTTTTTTTTTTTTTTTTTTTTTTTTTTTTTTTTTTTTTTTTTTTTGTAATTTGCCTCACGTCATTCTACGGGGAGCGATCTGTTTGTCGGCAAGGTCACCCGGTATACGTCTTCCTGACAACCACAGGGGTATGTGGATGGCTCAGCCGTAACCTCACACTATCTCGGATAGTTTATCAGCGCTCTCTCTCTCGCCCACCGCAGCCGCCTTCAGACCACTCGGATGGCGATGCCCCTGCAGTGCTCTAATAAATATCATCTCGGTGCCTTTATTTAAGTCAACGGTTGGAGGTCACGGGGTCGCGTGATACGTTATGCTGCATCCACATCTTTCGTAAGGTACCAGAGAATGACGAATATTTCGCCCGGTGAGGCTACTAAGCAGTGACGTCCGCGTGTTGTACACCTCCACAAAAGCTGGCGTATACGCCTGTTACGCTCGATATCGTTCGGGTACATTGGCAGAGTGCGCGCGCTTTTGTTTACAGAGCGCTCCGCGCCGCCTGTCGCTTCGCTACCCGACCCGTCGTGGCTACCCGGCCCGCCGACTCCCTGAAGCTGGCGGCGCACGAATCCACCTGCCGGCGCACTCGACTCGCGCCCTGATTAGAATAATACGCCCGGGGGACGCTCGTAATTTTCGCTTCCGACCGAGTGCGGCCCGAGAGTTTGCGTGTCGATGCGCCCGATAGAGAACGCTAAGTGCCCGTGCGATTCGGCAGACGATTAGACGCCGCTAATGTCGCCGTAAGCCCCACTCCTCTTTCTCTCTCTCTCTCTCCCCTCCCGCAATGCCACCCTCCCGTCGCTTTTTTATTTCTCCTTTCTTGGTGTTCGTGACTGCTGTCGTGTTTATTAACTGGAATTCGTAAGCCCATTCCGCTAGCAGCGCGTCTCCATCGTCCTCTGAGAGATTTTGCGTAGCGATCCCGGATCGAAGAACCCTTTCCTCCCCCCCCCTCCCCCTCCTTTAGTTTTCCCTAGCTCTCCGACGAATCACGTGCAAAACTCGGCGTTGAATCTTTTAGCAGATGAGCAATTGCCTTAATTGCCACTTTATAGGCTGCGAACAATAACAACCCTGCCCTGGCCGCCGAGATCACGCCATCGTAACGGGAACCGCCGGTCGATAGCACCGCTTCTGTTTGCTCTGCCGACGTAACTGATTTGAGTGAATAAAGAGGAGTGAAAGGAAGGATAATAATGGGTAAAACACGGCTAAGGAAGATCGGTTGGCAATTATTTCACACAGTAATAATTGCAAACATGAGTGTGACTGGAAAACTTCTACTAATACATTATTCTGCAAAACTTAAGGACGAAATGGATAAAGTAATTTAATATATTAGTTACACTGTGGAAATGAATGAAAGTGCGAGGGCATGTTGTCACTGTCACAGCTCTCCCAGTCTTCCACACATACAATGGTTGCCCTGAAAGTAGCGCACAGCATATTTTTCCTTTAACAATTCTTTATTGAACATAATGAGAATTACACACACGAAGAATGGTGTTTTCTGTACTCACCCTAATTTTCAACGCCATCTCCATCTAATTCTATGGCATTTATGCTGCGCAAAACACGGGCGTGTATGCCCTATCGGTACCAATCTCTGTCCTGGCGGCGTAGCCAGGGCTTCACTGAGTGAAACACCTCTTCGTCGTCCTCAAAATGTTTTCCACGAATGGCATACTTTAATGGCCTAAGGCTTTATATAACATCGCGGTTTGCATAGAACGACAACGGAAGAGACAGCTAATTAACGATGTGTAAGCAGCGACATCTAGTCAAGGCAGCAATGTAGCGTTCGCATATTTCCAACGTGCTGAACCGTCCCCTCAGAAAACTTATGAATTACTGTGCTGGTAGACCTCTTATGTTATTTGATGTACAAACAGCTGAGCAAAACTGAACGTACTCAGACAGTACGCTCGCTGCAACATGTCAGGTGTGATAGACGTAGATAGCCTCCCGGACAGCTTTAAATCGTGGAGCTCCGCGGAACCGCCTTCTGATGACCTCACCCTCCGTGCATAGCTACCAACTGTACTTCTTACGATACCAGATGCTCCATAGATTTTGCACAAGCGTTTGTGAATATCCCCCACAGCTTTTTTCTCTGCAGTGAGAAATTCAATGATGGCACGTTGCTTGTAACGTACATCACCTACAGACGCCTTGAATCTTTTCTGCAGCTACGCTATCTTTCGAAAGTGACGGAAACTTGGCGCGCTCACTCAGAAGACTTCAGATAATTCATACATAACGTTTCGCATTCGTTACATTGTGGAACGAGAAAGCAGAGTGTCTGTACGTTTGTCAATCAGTGTGCAGGTACGGTGCACGGTGGTGATGTTATTCGAGAAAACATTGTCCGGAGACTACATTTCGATGACTTGATACGGAAGACTAGGAGAAGGACGAAGTGCGATGAGCGTAGCCCACGAATTTTGTGTTTGCTCACAGCACAAGATTTCACGTGCATGCGAAGCGTTACGTACCACACAGACTGCTGCCCCAGAGAGAGGAGGTGATAAACCATGATCAGATGACCACTGCCTTGTGCAACGGGTAAATAGGGACAGACATCAAACAGCGAGTGAAACTGTAACCACATTTAAAAATGGTGCAATGAATGCAATCTCACACTCCACAGTGGCCTATCGACTGCATGGGGGTAGTCTCTTTGCCCAATGACAAGCAAGTCGTGTTCCGTTGACACCCGCACATTGGCAGCATCATTTGCAATTGTGCAAAGAGCATAGGAACTAGATCTACTAGGAGCTGGGCTGCGTTCACTTATCAGATGAGAGATTCACTGCCGTCGATGGTGATCACACAACCTATTAAGAATCATGCCCCGGCTACTGTAATGTCCAGCGGAGCATCATACATCGTGGTGACTTTTGCGTATTTGTTGTCTTTGAATAAAAGTGACATTTCTGCTAGTGTCACTGCGTATTTTTCAGTTACTTTCTGTACTATGCCGCGGCAGTTATTTCCACGTATGGCCAAGTTTCTTTGAGATATGTTACCTTACAAGGCACATCATGCGAAGGTAGGTTTCATCCTTACGTTTTGCAGACCAGTGTATTTTGTATATTGGTTCGTCTTCTATGTGTCCCTGTACTATTTACCAGATTACAAAGAAAGTTGGTTGAGTTGTTGTGTGCACGCACGCAGTGTGGAAAGGAGGTGACATAGAAACTTAACTCAGGAACGTCGGGAACAGTTTCAATGGGATTTCGTATCTACATATCTCACAATTTACTTTCGTAACAAAACTGTGGCTATAATACACCCTAATCAGCCTAACGGAAAAATATGTGGATGGCAAGTGGTGACATTTGAAAATATATGGTAACAACTGCTATCAGTGCCATATCAGTAGTTGTTGGAGACGCTAAACTTAATGTTTACAGTCAGTATGGCGATTCATCTCCACAGTTGGGGTCAGGAATTTTGACAGTCACTATGGCGTTTCATCTCCACAACTGGGGTTGTGGTGAAAAGTCAGTGATCTATCAGCATGTATCTCTGATGCCTGAAGGAATTTATAACCGACACTGGCATACGTGCTGTTGCTCGCCACGAATTCCTCTCCTGTGCCAACCTCTTCATCTCAGCTAGATCTATTCCAATATCTGTTTTCCTGTGCGATTTTTATCCTCTACAGCTCCATCTTCTGTCTTAACAGATGTCCTGTCAACCTGTCCCTCATTCGTGCCAGTGTTTTCCACATATTCCTTTCCCCGCTGATTCTCCTGAGAATCTCCTCACTCCTTGCCTTATGAGCCCACCTAATTTTCAACATTCTTCTGTAGCATCACATCTCACATGCTTCGATTCTCATCTTTTCCGCTTAACGTCCTGTCTAGACCCGCATGCCATAAAACAGTGAAGTCACAGTTGCCAGAGACAGACGTTTTCCTCAAAACAATGCTGACTTACAGGCAGATACACATTTCCTCTCACGACTCAGATGAATTTATATGGGAAATTCATTAGATATACGAGTGAAATATGCACACAGATATGTGAGAAATCCACAAAACACCGAGAAGCTTTAGGGAGAGGTTCCTTACACCTAACCGAGAAAAAGGATGTACAGCAAATATGGACTCTAAAATGCATACGTTAAGAGTTATGAGCCCTTGTTCATCTTCGCTAGAGTGAAACGTATATCTTTCATCGAGCAAGTGCTCATAGCTCTTTGAGTGATCACCAATCCAGATGTAAAGTTTCTCGACGTTCTCATTTCTCCTACTTCTCATTATTTTTAGCATTTTTCGATGTTCTCACAGTCTATATTCTGTACTCACTAGACAGTTCATTCAATTCTGCAGATCCTATAATTCTTTTTCATTTTCACTGAGGATAGCAATGTCATCAGTGAATCTTATCATTTATATCCTTTCACACTGAATTTTAATTCCACTCTTGAACATTTCTGTTATTTCCGTCCTTGATTCTTTAGTGTATAGATTGAACAGTAGTAGCGAAAGACTACGTCCTCGTCTTACGCCCTTTTCAATTCGAACACTTCGTTCTTGGTGTTCTATTCTTATTCTTCCCTCTTATCTCTTAAACGTATTGTATATTACCCATATAACCCGTCTTTCCACATAGCCTACCCCTATTTTGTTCTGAATTTCGAATATCTTGCACCATTTGTCATCGTCGTTCCATTTTTCCATCCTACGACTGTGTCTTGATATCTCTATAGTATTACTTCCATTAACAACAGCAACTTCAGAACTGCCTCTCCTTTGCCTTTATCCTTCGTAAAACCAAACTGATCGTCATCTAAAACATATTTAGTTTTCTTCTCCATTCTTCTGACTATTATTCTTATCAGCAGCTTGGATGTATGAGCTGTTAAGCTGATGGTGCAATGAGTCTCGAAATTGTTGGCTCTTACAATCTCCGGAATTGTGTGTATGATGTTTCTCCGAAAGTTATATGATACATTAACAGACTCATACATTCTACACACCAACGTGAATAGTCGTTTTGTTGCCACTTCTCTCAATGAACAACTTGTTTAGGCGCCGGTCAGCTGATTGTACAAATGTTACAAAATTTTCTGACTTCTGGTTTTCTGGTAAAACCAAACATCAGTAACACCTGGAGCAGTTTCAACCAAATTTTGTATATGCGTGATTCACTACGTGTATAAAAGTACTGTGGATATAAGATAACCCTACTGCTGGTATGGGTGGGGTTGGGGATACGAAAATCTGATGTGTAGAAAAATCCTAAAACGCACTGTTTGTATTTTCTTTCCTGTAATTAGTTGACTTAGAATACTGTAAAAGTATATTGCGCAGTCTTTCACTCACGTTTTCAGTTCGTAAGTCACATCTCGAGAATGAGCGATGCAACCAGCCAATAATTTTAGCAACAAGATCATCCTGCGAGCCCCATTGTTACAGATACACTTAACGTCCTGTCTAGAGCCGCATGATATAAAACAGTGAAGTCACAGTTGCCAGAGACAGACGTTTTCCTCGAAACGACGCTGAATTACAGGCAGATATACATACCTTCTCACGATTCAGATGAATTTATAAGGCGAAATTCACTAGATATACGAGCTGAATATGCACACAGGTATGTGAGAAATCCACAAAATACCGAGAAGTTTCAGGGAGAGGTTCTTTACACCTAAACGAAAAAAAGAATGTATAGTAAATATGAACTCTAAAATGCATACGTTAAGAGTTATGAGCCCTTGTTCATCATCTCTGGCGTGAAACACATACCTTCGCTCGAGCAAGTGCTCGAAGCTCTTTGCGTACGCATTTTAGAGCCCAAGTTTATTGCATTTTTTTCTTGTTTTGATACATACTACCTTCTGTCAAAATATGGAAAGCAAACAGCTTGAAGCAGAAGAGAGGTGTTTCGCAGTATGGAAGACGAACATGTTCACACAGCTCTTATGGTATACATTTTAGAGCCCATGTTTCCTAGACTATATATACTCAAGCACCAGTGGCATACACTGAAACTATAATGGCAGGTTATCAAGATTTAGTAAGTTTGAACGTGGTGTTATAGTCGGCGCACGAGCGATGGGACAAAGTGATGTGTTGGTAAATGTGCCAACACCTTGTAGATCGAGAAGGCCGAAATGCAAGCTATCTAACGCAGACGGGCGTGAATTCTGGAACAGGATAAGTAGTGAATTCTAATAAGAAAAGTATGCAGCTCCTCGAATACTTAACTTTATTCCATGTGAATACAGCATTCTTGATGAGACATTTCATACGATAACTATCAAACTATGTAAGGCTAATGGCGCCTTGCTAGGTCGTAGCCATGGACTTAGCTGAAGGCTATTCTAACAGTCTCTCGGCAAATGAGAGAAAGGCTTCGTAAGTGTAGTCGCTAGCAAAGTCGTCGTACAACTGGGGCGAGTGCTCGTCCGTATCTCGAGACCTGCCTTGTGGTGGCGCTGGCGCTCGGTCTGCGATCACACAGTGGCGACACGCAGATCCGACATGTACTAGTGGACCGCGGCCGATTTAAGCTACCACCTAGCAAGTGTGGTGTCTGGCGGTGACACCACACAAAGCATCTCCGAGGTAGCGATGAAGTGGGGATTTTTCTGAACGACCATTTCACGAGTGTGCAGTGAATATCAGGAATCCGGCAAAACACCAAATCTCCGACATCGCTGCGGCCGGAAAAAGATCCTGCAAGAACGGGACCAAGACGACTCAAGAGAATCGTTCAACGTAACAAAGTGCAACCCTTCCGCAAATTGCTGCAGATTTCAAGCTGGGCCATCAACAAGTGTCGAAGGCGAAGGCCCACTGGTCTACCCTTGATGACTGCACGACACAAAGCTTTATGTTTCGCCTGGGACCGTCAACACCGACATTGAACTGTTGATGACTGGAAACATGTTGCCTGGTTGCACGAGTCTCGTTCCAAATTGTATCGAGTGGATGGATATGTAAAAGTATGCAGACAGTCCGCATGTCATCAGGGGACTGTTCAAGCTGTGGAGGCATTGTAATGGTGTGAGGCGTGTGCATTTGGAACGGTGTGGGACCCCTGATACGTTCAGATACGACTCTGGCAGGTGACATGCACGTAAGGATCATGTCTGATCACCTGCACCCATTCACGTCCATTGTACGTTCCGACGGACTTGGGCAATTCCAGCAGGACGATGCGACACCCCATACATCCAGAATTGCTACAGAGTGGCTCCAGGAAGACTCATCTGAGTTTAAACACCTCCGCTGCCCACCAAACTCACCAGACACGAACATTATTGAGCTTATCTTTGATCCCTTGCAACGTGCTGCTCAGTAGAGATCTTTACACACTCGTACTCTTACGGGTTTATGGACAGCCTTGCGGGATTCATGGTGTTAGTTCCCTCCAGCACTACTTCAGACATTAGTGGAGTCCATGCCCCGTCGTGTTGAGACACTTCTGCGTGCTCGCGAGAGCCCTGCACGATATTAGGCAGGTGTATCACTTTCTTTGACTCTTCAGGGTGTATACAGTATAATGTGTGTGTGTGTGTGTGTGTGTGTGTGTGTGTGTGTGTGTGTGTGTGTGTGCGAATTATAATTAACATGTGCATTCGTGAGCGATGTCGCGGACTGAAGCTGGCACATCGATATATTAAATTCGCTTACATCAAAATACTTTCTATATTGAGAAATATTTACACTGCGGATCTTTACGATATTGAAGTGCCAGTCTTGTTCAGAAGAGCGATCGAAAGTTCCTTCGGACACTTATGCGAGTCCAATGGACCAGGCATTGCAGCGACTACAGCCCTTATGAAACACATGAAATGTATTCGCGGTTGTAAACACGAGAAACCATCACCTGCAGAAGGGAACGATGACAGTGAAATTTGTGCGGGACCGAGATCAAACACGGATTACCGTCTTTAGGCTAGTGGTTGCCCTGATCGCTTTAGCTATCCGTGAGCGACTTACGCTCCATTTATCATGGTGCTCGTACACACATTATGTTGCTGTCGTACAGGGGATGACACAGTAATTGAAAGGCGTTTGCCTGATTTCGGCGGATAAATACGATATTCCAGCGCCTGTGTTGTCAAGAAGAACAATACAATGTTGCTTCCAACATACATGCATATCCGATGGAACAGACTCTGTGACGACTAAAGCTGTTATGAAATACGTCAAACGCATTCGCAGTTGCGAATGCAGATGCTTGTCTGTATTCGCAGCTGCAAATACATTTCATGTACTTTAGGTCATCAACAACTACTATTTGCAGTCACTGTTAATCGATATAGGCCGTATGTCCTGTGGATACACGTTGTACGCCCGCATCTCGTGGTCGTGCGGTAGCGTTCTCGCTTCCCACGCCCGGGTTCCCGGGTTCGATTCCCGGCGGGGTCAGGGATTTTCTCTGCCTCGTGATGGCTGGGTGTTGTGTGCTGTCCTTAGGTTAGTTAGGTTTAAGTAGTTCTAAGTTCTAGGGGACTTATGACCACAGCAGTTGAGTCCCATAGTGCTCAGAGCCATTTGAACCATTTTTGATACACGTTGTACGTCTTTAATTCAGTGGTTTCCATTGCCTTCTGCATCCTCATGGAATTGATCATTGCTGATTCTTCCACCTTTAGGAGCAGTTTCCCACCCCTAGGACAAGAGAGTGTACTGAACCTCTGTCCGCTCTTCCGCCCTGTTTGACAAGGCCGTTGGCAGAATAAGGGAGATCTCTTACGCCGGAAGTCTTCAGCCGCTAATGCTACGAAAATATTCCTGACATGCTACGTTCCTGCCATCCTCTAAAATACATTCATGTATTCACAGCTCCAGTTTGCTGCTCGTACTTTTCTGACAGTTTTTTTTTTTTTTACCAATTCCGCATAAATAATGTTGAACAACAGAATACAGAACAAAACCAAATAAATAACCTCCTTAGCTGCCCGAGAAGAACATATAACTCAGCAGTAACCGAGTCTTTGTAAACAAAGGTCGGATCGCTCTAACAGTTGTTCATTTCCTTGATGACAGAAACCTGCTCCTCCGCTCATGGAGCGATTTGAGAATGATTGGGTGAACGTCCTGATAGTGGGAAAATCTGAGACTGCTTGGAATAATTTCCTCGTCTGCTGGACATGGTTAACTATGGGCGATGTCGATGGTCTTCCTTGCCCTTTAGCATCACCCACGTATGTGCGGCTCTGGTCAAGTAGCACCACGCGACATTGCATTAGGTCCATAAACTGCCAAAATTTCACCGAGAATCTTCGAGGGATTTATACGTTTTGCGCAGAATAATCCTACTGTCCCGCGTTCTTCAAGTCTGGAGTGCTTTTTCAGTCGATGCTGCTTTCCACTCGATCACTTTGATTCATCTGCTACCCGTACTGCAACACAACTGTGCCTGTTGGAAACCCAGGGCACGTATTGTCTTCGCACATAGCGCCAATCTGATTGCACAGAGAAGTTAGAATTGTTACTACAATGTATAAACCTACATTTTGAAGGGTTCTCGTAACATTTCGTATACAAAAAGCTCGAAAATGAAGAATGCAGTACATGCACTATGTGAAATTCCAGCTGCAGACTCAAAGAGCTTTAAAACGTATCTTAATTTGATGCAACTAACAGAAAGAGACTACTATTTAACACTGTGTTTGAAGCGGTTTCAATAACAATGTGTTTGAGATAAATTAAAATATCTGAAAAATAAATCAGACAAATATTATCAAACAAATACGCACGATTTGAGTATGTCTCTCTTATTACATGGACGAGGGACTTCAGCTAATGATATAAACTCAAGAGGCAAAGAAATTGCTACACCTGCCTAATATCGTGAGGGGCCCCGTGAGCATGCAGAAGTGCTGCAACACGACGAGCAATGGATCCGATTAATGTCGGAAGTAGTGCTGGAGGGAACTGACACCATGAATCCTGAAGGGCTGTCTACAAATTTGTAACAGTACGAGGGTGTGGAGATATCTTCTGAACAGCACGTTGCAAGGCATCCCAGATATGCTCAATAATGTTCATGTCTGGGAAGTTTTGTGACCATCGGAAGTGTTTAAACTCAGAAGAGTGTTACTGGAGCCACTCTGTAGCAATTCTGGACGTGTGAGGTGTCTTATTGTCCTGCTGGAATTGCCCAAGTCTGTTGAAATGCGCAATGGACATGAATGGATGCAGATGAAAGACAGGATGCTTACGTGTGTGTCACGTGACAGAGTCGTGTCTAGACGTATCAGGGGTCCCATATCACTCGAACTGAACACGCCCCATTCCATTACAGAGCCTCCACCAACTTGAACAGTCCCTTGCTGACATGCAGGTTCCATGCATTCATGAAGTTGTCTCCATACCCGTACACGTCCATGCTTTCGATTTTTGAACGAGACGCGTCCAATCAGGCAACAACAGTCCAATGTCGATGTTGACCGACCAAGGCGAGTCGACAAGCTTTATGTCGTGCAGTCATCAAGGGTACACGGTGTTCGGCTTTGGAAGACCATATCGATGATGTTCCTTCGTTGAATGGTTCGCACGCTATCACCTGTTGAAGGCCCAACACTGAAATATGCGGCAATTTGCAGAAGGGTTGCACTCCTGTCACGTTGAATGATTCTCTTCACTCGTCGTAGGTCCCGTTCTTGCAGGATCTTTTTCCGGTCACAGCGATGCCGGAGACTTGATGTTTTACCCGATTCCTGATATTCGCGATACACTCGTGACCTGGTCTTACGGGCAAATCCCCACTTCATCGCTACCTCGAAGATGCTGTCTCCCATCGCTGGTGTGCCGACTATAATACCACGATCAAAGTTACTTAAACCTTCATAACCTGACATTTTAGTAGCAGTAAGCGAACTAACAACTGCGCCCTACAGTTGTCTTACATAGGCGGTGCCGGTCGCAGCGCTGTATTCTACCTGTTTACATCTCACTGTATTTCAATACGCATGCCTACACCAGTTTCTTTTGTGCTTCACTGTATGAGAAAAGTACCACCACAAATATACCTCGAGTATATATTTTTTCTATCACACGACTAGTTTCGGCGGCACTTTACCTGCATCCTCACGCCCCACCAATGCCAGAAGATTGTTTGATTTCCTTGGCGCATTCACTGTGGGGTTCGAATATAGACTCCTGATGAAAGTTAGCCCATGTGTGTCAGTAACAAGGATCCCAAAGTAAATGCTCCAAGGAAATCAAATACTCTTTCAGGAGTGGTAGGGCCAGAGGATGGCGGTATTGTACCACCGAAACTGGTCGTGTGGAATAAAGACATTCTCACGATACAGCTGTGGTGGTACTTTTTCTCGTAAATATGCAAGATGTTTCAAGAATGAAGAAAAAATTTCACATTTGTGTGTCAAAATAACTGTCTGATGTAGATGGTTCAAATGGCTCTGAGCACTATGGGACTTAACATCTGTGGTCATCAGTCCCCTAGAACTTAGAATTACTTAAACCTAACTAACGACATCACACACATCCATGCCCGAGGCAGGATTGGAACCTGCGACCGTAGCAGTCGCGCGGTTCCGGACTGAGCGCCTAGAACCGCTAGACCACCGCGGCCGGCTGTCTGATGTAGACATAAATTTGACACATAGAACGTAGAATAAATTTCGACGTTATATTAACTTCAGCTAGATACCGGTACCATTTTTAGAAATCGTACAGCTCAAAAATAAACTGTTACCTTTGGTAAAAGTGCTGTTCATGTTCACTTGCAACTTCACCAATAGCTCAAGAAAGAACCTTGAGGCAGTAAATGAATTCTTGATTGTCAAGTAAGAAATTGTTTAAGAAAGCTGATGACGTTCGGATATGTAATATGGTAACTTTCGTTGAGTACACGAATAGCTGTAAGGGAGTAATCAGAGTTCCACTCATCGCGTCACGTTTGGAATGCGGAAGTCGCTAGCAATCACATTAGATGAAGCATTGCTCTCTGCAATAACTGCAGGACCTACTATTTAAATTAATTTTACGCAGCATGAGTTTCGTCGCATACACCTACTGTAGATTATTACTTTATTTATAAAAGTTTCATTACTATTTTATTTTTAAAATAAAACAAAGTTTCACCCATGTTACGACCAATGAACTCACTGATAGATGATACAGTGTGAAAAAAAATCCCTAGTTTATCAGTTTAACGCGGAAGAGACCTGTCAGAACTGAATACGTTTCCGCTGTTGCTTCTAGCGAAGGCCCTTGTATTCCACCTTTCACAAGAATACTGTTACTGTTATTTTTATCACCACTGTGCGGAAAAATGGTTAGACATTCAAATAAAAGATGATGCATTCAATTTTATTTCATGCGCTATATAATATTTACTTCTAGAAGGCCGGCGAAACCATTTTAGATTCTCGATCAGTAGAGGGGAGGAACATCTTATACTTTTTATCTCATAACACCATATTTTTCGCCCTGTCACAACATTCTTACAGACTTTACACCTGCTTCGATTCAAGAATAGCAGTGTACCTTTGCCATTTGTGCCCCTGTAGGAACTGACACGCGCAAGGCGCCCCAGTGAAATGTACAAAACCACAATAGGTACAAAACATGACCAAGTCATCACAAATGGGGGTTGCATCACTTCTGACATAATCGTACACACCTCCCTAATCTAAAAATTTGAAAAGCTTGTCCTCCTATTTATAAAACATTAAACTGGCAGTTGACCGAGCGAGGTGGCGCAGTGGTTCGACACTGGACTCGCATTCGGAAGGACGACGGTTCAATCCCGCGTCCGGCCATCCTGATTTAGGTTTTCCGTGATTTCCCTAAATCGCTTCAGGCAAATGCCGGGATGGTTCCTTTCAAAGGGCACGGCCGACTTCCTTCCCCATCCTTCCCTAATCCGATGAGACCGATGACCTCGATGTCTGGTCTCCTTCCCCAAAAACAACCAACCAACCAAACTGGCAGTTTATTATTACTACAAGAAACAAAGCACGGGACAAACCATTGCACATTCAAATGGTTCAAATTTAGGCCATCATACATAGCAACATACATTCAACTTTCATCCAGTTTTTGCCCGCATCTCGTGGTCGTGCGGTAGCGTTCTCGCTTCCCACGCCCGGGTTCCCGGGTTCGATTCCCGGCGGGGTCAGGGATTTTCTCTGCCTCGTGATGGCTGGGTGTTGTGTGCTGTCCTTAGGTTAGTTAGGTTTAAGTAGTTCTAAGTTCTAGGGGACTTATGACCACAGCAGTTGAGTCCCATAGTGCTCAGCGCCATTTGAACCATTTTTCATCCATTTTTGTCTGTTGCTTCTTTCAACACCACATTGCAGTCTTGCGGCATTATCTGGCCTTCCACACTTTCTCGACTTTGGAACCTTCTGTTACTGCTTGAATAAGGTCCGGGAAACCTTTTGGATCACTTCGGCACTACTGTTCTTGCTTATGCAGCATTTTCATACAGAGCGAAACATATTCGAGGTTTTTTCCCAGTTGTTCGAAAACTCGGTGAGACTGGTCCTCTGAAATACGATTTTGGCAGGCAGTACAGCACTAAATAAAAATATTAGTGTAGTATACTACACATGCTCCCAGTAATTAGCTAAGTAATCGCCTCTAATATATAAAATCAGTGACTGGAAAAAATGGTTTCATTTTATTTAAATTTTGTTTTTCTTCTATCAAATATTATATGACTGTGGCTAAACGTTGAAAGTCTTTTGTGGCTGCATACTGAACACGTTCTTAGCCATTCATAGCCATAGAGATGACTAACACACGTTTATTACCTTCTAGTGTTATATCTGGGTCAGTTTCGTTATTCTCCAAATGTGAGTAGTTAACTTACCTTGACGTAGGAAACTGAAATCAGTAGAATATAAGTTAGTCACTGCAAATAGGCAAAATATTTTTAAATGCTTGTCTATAGGAATCTCTAATATCAGCAGTTATGTATGTAGACTAAAAGCTATGGTAATCGGATTTTTTATAACCGTCATCACATGATTCTTCCTATTCAATAATAAGTCCACTGAAAAAAATGGGAGCATTTCATCCACCACTCTGACTCGTGTCATATGCCGCATTAATTGTTCCTATTATTCTATATATTGCTCTGAAGTGAGTGTATTTTGCTTTTAAAATTTTTGCGAAGAAGTTTGCAAAGACCCAATTAAAATTCTTTGAGATTCATTATCAACATTTTTCTGTTACACTGATTGTCAAAATGATAACTTATAACGAAGGTGTCATCTACAGAAGGAACAAAAGTCTGCCACCGGTTTTGTGCCAAATGCACACAACGCGTAGCTGGAACCTGCGCAGCCGCGACGTCTTCACGTGGACTGTTGCATACAAAGCGGTGTTTCTCGTAACATTTTCCTGAGCGCTTTGTCACCATCTCGAAGATCCCTTATCCGGTGAACATTGGACTATCGGCAGTAGTGCTTGCTGCTGTAGCAGCTGAAGCTGAGTCTCACCCACCTGTTTGGTTCGACGAGACGGCGAGATCAGCGACCCTGCAGTCTGTAAAACACACCCGCGTCGCTTCCACCGCACAAGCTCTGACGTTGAACTCCTACTGGTGAAACATTCTGACGCTCTGAATAAAATAACAGGGCTGGGAAGAGGTCGGTTGGTCAGCAAATAATTACCAAACTCGTATGGTAAAAACAGAAAGTGTTGAGGCGCTGTGTCCTCCAATTAAGCTGGTATACAAGGGTACAATATTCATAATCAGACCAGTGAGGGAATTCTGACGATGAGGTTGGAAATGGAAGCAATACTAACGAAAAATCGGGACAGGTTAGTAGGATCTGTCGACCTGCAAAAAGCGTACGACAATGTAAAATGGTACAAGATGTTTGACATTAAGAAAAATGTAAGGGTAAACTAAAGGGTAAAACAGTTAATATGTAACATGTACAAGTATCAAGAGGAAACAATAATACTGGAAGACCGAAAACTCAGAGATGTAGTGTTTCACCTCTACTATTCAACCTGTAGACTGAAAAAGCAATGGCGGAAATGAAAGAAAGGTTCCACAGTAGGGTTAAACTTCAAGGCGAAAGAATATCATTGACAGGATCCGCTGATGACATTGCTATCCTCGGTGAAAGTAAAGAAGAATGGTTCAAAGGGCTCTGAGCACCATGGGACTTAACTGCTGAGGTCATCAGTCCCCTAGAACTTAGAACTACTTAAACCTAACTAACCTAAGGATGCCCAAGGCAGGATTCGAACCTGCGACTGTAGCGGTCGCGCGGTTCCAGATTGTAGCGCCTAGAAACGCTCGACCACCCCGGCCAGCCAGTAAAGAAGAATTACAGGTTCTGTTAAATGGAATAAACAGTCTAATGAATGCAGAATATCAGACTGTAAATCGAAGAAAAGCGAAAGTTATAATAAGCAGCAGGAATGAGAACAACGAGAAACTTAACATCAGAATTGGGGGTCGCTTAGTAGAGGAAGTTAGGAAGTCTGGTACCTACGCAGCAAAACATTCTTTGACGCACAGAGCAAGGATGACATAAATACAGAGCCAGCGCTGGCAAAAGGGCATTCTGCCCATGAGAAAACCACTATAATCCCAACATATCCCTTAATTTGTGGAAGAAATTTCTGAAAATGTGCGTTTAGAGCACTGTACTGTATTGTAGGGAAGCATCCTACTCACGCCTTATAAAATTCACGTCAGTCTTTACTTTGTGTGCCAGCCAGTCCGCTGTAACTAGCTCTGACGTCATAAATGTTGCGCAGTACTTTAAAAATCAAGTAAATAACCTGAGACATTTCTAGCATGTCAGGAGTAATACAAAATCAATAGGTGTTGGATATCAGTTCAGTAACTTTAACCATTTACGAAATTTGGATGTTTTTCTGTAAAAATCATTGGCGCAACAGAAAAGAGCTAGAAAATTAAAAATTTATATTTAGATTCCTTTTGCATAATAATTTAGTAGAAACAGTATTCTAGATCTCACAAATTAAAATTTTAGTTGAAATTCATGATTTTCTGGTTTTTATCTTAAAAATTAAGGAAGCAAGATAGATTAAGTAGGCGAATAAATAAAGTTACGATGTTTTAATTTAAGTAGAAAGGAGATCCGCTATAATCATAAAGATGTGAGAAGTTTCAACTGAATAACTATAAAACTATAGCGATAGCGTATCTCCAAAGGGCAAGTTCAGAGCTCGTCTACTGCATGTAGAGTAATTAAATTAATTATCTCGCCCAAAATATTTGACTTAGCCACGTCAGACTTTTATTATGATTACTTACCTGTGTGCTGATTGCACATTTAAACTGAGAGCTTCATTGGCCATCAGCAAAGGAAGCAATGATTTATTCGATAACTTAAAGTGGTGAATTACTAGCCCAGCGGCTAGTCGGGAACGCAGATTTGATCAGGTGTTCCCTTAGCTGTCCGCACCGCGGTTTTATATGTAAGAACGCTGCGCCAGAAGAGGAAGGCCCCAGTTCTCTCCAGACACTGATTAGCGCACCACCTGTGCCGGGAGTCGCGTTGCGTCGATATCGTTGATATAAACAGCCTCGGATGCAGTAATAAGTTACTCGGGATACACATAAACATGAAAACGTTTTCGAGTGAAGTGATAATTTTGAGATGATGTTAATGATCTATCTTTAGTTTGCGTATGTCGTATTTTCACGTGCCGCCGCAGGACAGACATTCTACCACTATTAGCATGGTGTTTGATGAACATTATCATCAAATTATGGCGAGCATTCACTTAAACATTTAATTTGAACAGTTGGCTCTGAGCACTATGGGACTTAACATCTGAGGTCATCAGTCCCCTAGAACTTAGAACTACATAAACCTAACTAACCTAAGGCCATCACATACATCCATGCCTGAGACAGGATTCGAACCGAACCTGCGACCGTAGCAGTCGCGCGGTTCTGAACTGAAGCACATAGAACCGCTCGGCCACCGCGGCCGGCAATTTGAACAGTTATAGTTGCATCAACGCATTAGACTCTGAACTGCTCTGGTAGTTGGATTGTGTGGATTCTTTTTGGTCTGTGACTTTCAGAATATAGCGAACATTTTAGAGAGAATGGTTTTTGATTATGAATCCCAGGCAATCTCCTAATTCCTCAGAGCTATAAGCTGTAGCTATAAATGTATTTCTCAGATGAAGTGAGCACTAGGAATTCTAATTACAAGCTTCACGTTTTGCTAATCACTTTCTGGTTGCCAATATTGTAGTTAGAGAGCCAGTGTTGAGAATGGCAAACAGCATAAATACAAAACATATATTCCAATTATTCCACCCGCCACCCCACAGTATGGTACTGAAACATGGACTGTGGAAAAACACGTACAGAAGAGGATCGAAGCATTTGAGATGTTCTGCCACAGAGTAATGTAGAAAACTAGGTGGACTGATAAGATAAGGAATGAGGAAGTTCTCCGGAGAATCGGCAAGGAGAGGAATACATGGAAAACAGTGACAAGAAGAAGGGACATGATTATGTCATCTGTTAAGACATCGGCAATTGTTTTCCGTGCTGCTACAGATAGCTGTAAAGGGTAATAATTGTAGAGGAAGGCAGAGACTGAATACAACCAGTAAATAACTGAGGATGTAGTTGCAAATGCCACTCTGAGAAGAAAGGGTTGGCATAGTACCGGATTTTGTTGCGGGCTCCACCAAACCAGTTAGAGGATTGATGGTTCTAATGGTTCAAATGGCTCTGGGCACTATGTGACTTAACTGCTGAGTTCATCAGTCCCTTTGAACTTAGAACTACTTAAACCTAACTAACCTAAGGACATCACACACATCCATGCCCGAGGTAGGATTCGAACGTGCGACCGTAGCGGTCGCGTGGCTCCAGACTGAAGCGCCTAGAACCACTCGGTCACAGCGGTCGGCGAGGATTGATGACTCAAACAAACAAAAAAGTTATTAGCTTCGTTAGTATCTCAGGGTATTTGTAGCAACAGCAAGCTATTAATGTTTAGTTGGCACTGGGCAGTAGATCATGTGTAGAAGTGTGGGCATGTTGACACAAAGTCATTAGTGTATACCAACAGGTCGAGTCCACGTAATGGTGCAGTTACGTGCAGAAAACTTCAGTTCGTAAGTTTTGTGGCGTGTTTATGTGAAGTCTCTCTGACAAAGAGAAAGAAACAACTGACACACTGATATGTGACAATATCAAGGTACACATAATGTGATGATACTAAGGTACACATACGGGGTGTTTCTGTAAGGGCGTGCAATATCTCATCAGCTTATAGAGGATACTCCACTGAACAATTTGAGGAAGCGAACTTGGGGTCGAATAAGCCAGCTTAAGGAGATAATAGGAATAAAAACACATTACTGTGAACTTTTTGTTTACATTAGTTACAGTTAACTGCAAATAACCTCATTGACACAATGAACATACCATTTGTACTGTATCTCACAAAATGTGCTGAAATGGACGGCCATCAACCTTAATGCAAGTATAACATTGGTGAACAACATTCTGATGCACCCTGATAAATATCCCAGGTGTGTTTCGAATCACATCACAGACAGCTACAATTATGGCATCTAATTCCATCTCCACTGGGGTCTCATACACAAGTGACTTTAGATATCACCTTACGAAGTAATCAAGGGGATTGAGGTTAGGTGACCTCACAGGCCATGGAATAGGACCTCCCCTTCCAATCCAGCGACTTCCTAGTAATCAGCTTCGTCCTCCTAGTTACCTTGCAGGAAATAAGAATGTACATGTAAATGAACAGCACAGTAAGCATAAACTTGTACGCATGTAAGTTGTAAATAAGCTGGAAAACAGTAATGGCTTCTCTGACCCCAAGTTCCCTGCCACAAATTGTTCACTGGAGCATTCTGTAGCGGGACTTCTGCCACCGAATGACTAGATGTAGCAGGAGGAGGTAGAAGGCACCGTATGAAGACTCGTCCGTGCTTTCCAAGAGATTTATTGTTTCCAGCTACAGTGCCCCCATCCTTCTCAGTTTGCGTCACTGAGTCCCACAATGCTGAGGACGCCACTTCGCTGTCTGCGAAATGGCTTGGCACGGAATGGCTGCCTCAGCGACCCGTGCACACACTACTGTGTGTCGGCCTTGTATGCCAGCAGAGTTGCGGCGTCGTCAGGATGCTAGCAGTCGACACAGCTGTTGGAGTCCCTGTTCACTCAGCGCTGCTTGGGGTGGGCCATAGGCAGTCACCTGCGTGCTTCTCGCCGGCATGGCTGAGATCGTGGCGACAACAAGCGCCTGCGATCTGTCGTCCGAATCTACGATCCTCGCCTTAGGATGCCTCCGGCGTGTGTTGGAAGTCAGGACGACTGCCTGCGGCAACAAGCCATGGAGTGCCCACCACTGACTGGCTACGGACCCTGCGTCAGCCTCAGAGGGTCGAACCAGCGACCCACTGTGGACTGGAACTCTGGCGCCCCGTCTGCTGCTGCGTTTAGCTGCTGGTGTGACAAGCCCCACCGTCCAGGAGAACTACCACACTTGTATGAATCTCGTTAGCAACCCTCCATGGACCGCGACATGCAAAACTGCTACGTATACTCTTTCAGCAATTTGACGTCCGTATGGCCTCTATTCTACTTCGCAACTGTTGGTATGTGTAACTAATTGCAGTCCACCACGTACCTGGCTATAACTTGTGCGCAGAATATTGCACAAAACTAACTTTCCCTGTCCTAAACGGTTGTGCAACTACAATTCTCTTCGTCCTGTTACATTTTGCACGCTCTTACGGAAAAGCCCTGTGTAAAAACGTCTGCTCTTACACCAGTTACACCCTATATAGTGCCCAGCGGCCACGTCCCTCATTCCACATATGCATGATCAGCCAACACCCAGAGAGACCATGTGTGCTGACGACATACGTTGTGTTCTCACAGCCACTACCTGCTGCACCCCGCGGCTTCCTTTCTTCCACGTCGACATTCAACCCATGCCTCAGCCAATGGCCCTTTCTGTGGCGTCCTCTTTACGTTCTCAAGCTAAATCGTTTGTGCTGCCTTCTGTTCTTTTGCCCTTTAGGTGTTTCACTGCTTTCATATGTTACAGTCCCGTTTGACGAACAGATTTCGGACCTCCCTAATCGTTATCAACAGTAATGTGTGCCATGTAGCTGCGGAAAGGATCCTCCAAAAATTGTACAGCATTGTAGCTGACATTTAATTCAATGGTTCTGTCCTTAAAGACGAAACGCAAGCGCACATCACGCTGTTCCGACAGGAGACAACAATGTGGAACGGCCTGACACGTCTGCTGACTTGGACCATGCTTGGTATTAGTCGAAACCTGCAGTACGTTGGCGCAAGAATTCTTCTCACACAGTTGACGACCTCAAGAGATTGCATTTTTCCTGGTGGCAATTTTTTTTTTATTTCATAGTACAGTTTTTTTTCGCGTTCATAAGTTTTAGTCTTACATAGACCATGTAGTCTAAGACCACACAAGCTCACGGATGTGAATGTGCCGCAAAATTATTTCTTAGCAGTTTATTTTAAACACTTTTTTGCGTATCTCTCTTCAACTCCTTGTTTGTTATTTCATTTCCATGTAACAATAACGACAAAAGTATAGAAAATTTAGAATCTGTGCTTATATGGTGTTTCATTCATTACACTTAATATAATGTACTGAAATATTGGGCTTTAGAAGGCACATATTGCTTTATTCAATTTGAATGACAGACATGTTCAACGCCACCTTGGGATACGCACAGCCCCAGATTGTCGTTACAGATATGGGACCACGTCAGGATGTTAAGGGGCGTGACCTTCTGTGCCCCGGCCTCGTCTGCTGCTCTTTATTTATTCACGGCCGAGTTAGTGAGGCTAGTTAAGGCATTAGCTGCTACTCAGCATAAACAGCTCCGTAAGCATACGAGCTGCTAAGCGTCCCTAAATTCTCTAGACCATCTTCACAACCTGTTTAAGTTGTAATACTCCCTCCTCTTCGAGCAGGGCTTATTGAAATAATTATATAAAATATGTGTCTTTTAAAGACTCTGGCAGTTTGTTAAAGTCTTAATTGAATCATCCAGTATAGTGTTCCGCACAGTTTGATGTAATCAATCTTCATACATAATATGAAAACTCAGATACAGATTGGTATCGACCAGCTCCTGTTCAAATCAAACATAAACTTTCTAAAATAACCGGTAATTATAGCTTGTGAACAACCATTTTATTGAATAAAAATTTGAAACTTTTGCATTTAAATTAACGTAAACACAAATATGAAAGTTATTATAAAGTAGTTTGCATAACTGTTTGCAAAAATATTGTAATATTTGCGTGTCAGTTCAGTAAGATTGTTGGAATATTTTATTACAATTTTGTGAGAATCTGTGGTCTACTTGTCTATTACCTCTGTTTTTCTACGGTGAATCAAAGGTGACTAAATGGCATTGGGCGTGGGATCATCCCTCCCACACCGCAAAAAAAGACAATTGTTACGAAATGCCAACTTCGAATTTGGTATGGCAGAACAATGGAAACGCCCCCAGAAAGTCAAAGATTAAGCTAGAATATCACGGAGCAGTCACAAACTGAAATGTAACCCTTCGAATATCAGATCACCCTACTCATCTGGAGCGTTGAGGGTGCTGGGTGAAGAACTGAATACGTACAGTCGAGACATACTGGCAGTGCAGGACATCATATGGCAAGGAGAAAAGATAAGCTCTACAGCTACTTCTGTAGTGGAAATAGAGAAGATAAACATCAACTTGGGGTTCGTGTTACAACAACCAACAGAATAAGAGGGAGTGCCATGGATTTCAAGACCATCAATGAAAGAACGCGCTGGATACAAGTGGAAGGAAAGTTTCACAACGTAACAGTGGTGTCATATCACAGAAGATACAGACGATAGTGGAAAACAAAATTTTTACGAAGACCGGGAATCAATATATGAAGACACACCGTCGTACATGTGAAAGTGCCCCAAGGTGAAGCTAATGCCAAAGTAGGAAGAGATCCTTCTTGAGACCCTACATTGGCCCCCATAATCTACATGATTCCTCTAACAACAACGGAATGAAACTAGTCAATCTAGCAACTTCACAAAACCCAAGGATTTAGAGTACCTACATTCCTCGCAAACACATTTATAGGATAACCTGAAATGCACCCGACCAAAACGCTCAAAACCAAATAGATCACATACTAGTGGATGTTACACGCAGAAGTGTTACTGAGAATGTAAAATCTCAAAGAGGTGCAGCAACGAAACCTCACCACTACCATGTGCTCACATCTATTCGTGAAAAGACAGAAAGTGGAAACTGGAGGAGAAGAGGATACCCAGAAAGAAACGCAGATCTATTGAAAGAGGACCACAGATATGCAACCGAAATTCGAAACAGGTTTGCTGCCTTGGAATAAGAGGGATATGATGTAGGTAAGTTGTGGTACAAGCTCAATATCAAAATCAAACAGGCAGCAGATGATATTCTGAAACCATTGGAGAGAAGAAGGAGAACAGGATGGTTTAATTGTAGGTGCAGAAATGCAGTCCATAAGAGACAAACTCTAAAGTGTTATGGCTGACAAAGGAACAAGATTAAAGGACGAGGTTGGGATGTATGGAAGCAGCTAGAGAAGCAAGAAACGCCTCCGAACAGAAAAGCGAGTGTATATAAACAGCAAGATAACCCTGGCAGAAATGGATCGAACAGTAGGCAATGCAAGAGTGTTTTACAGGACCATCAGTTCAGAAAGGATATAAAGCGAAGGTTGAGGCGATGAAAGGTCGAGCAAAACAAATAACAATTGATGAATCAAAGTCCTTGGAAGAATGGGAAAACAGTTTCGAAAAATCTCCTGAATGTGGATAACACTATCAACAGCGCTGAGACAACACCATCAGAAGAAGAAGAAGAAAAGTTTGCCGAAAGAACGTGAGAACACCAACAGCGGGGAATGAAATGCTGAGTATGGAAGAGATGGGTGATGTCATGAATATGGTGAAGTGGGGAAAGGCACCAGGAATGGACGTAATACCTGTATAGATTCTGAAACAAGGAAGAGATAGCTTGCAAAAGAGGGTGTACCACCTAATCTGTTTAATTTGGATTAGAGAAAGGACCACAGCGGAATGGAAGCAGTCTGTCATCCGCCCAATACTTAAGAGTGGAGACCCAATGAGATGCAGCAGCCATAGAGGAATTACCTTACTATGCACTGCTGAAAAGATCCTGAGCATGTTTTGCTGAGGCGGTTAACACCAAACGTCGAGGAAGTAACTGGAGTCCAACTCAAGGTGTTTCGGAAGGGAAAAGCAACTGGAGACCAACTATGTGCAATAAGGCAAGTGCTATCAAAGAGATGGAAATTTTTCAAACCTTTTCACTGACTTTTGTGGACTTTCAAAAATTCTATGTTAAGGTTAACGGGCAAACAGTATGACAAAAACTGTAAATGCCGCGAGTACCCAGAAAACTAATAAAACTAACCGAAGAAAGTATACAAGAGACTACACGTACGGTGAAAGTGAATGAGAAGATGGCAGAGAAGTTGAAAGCGAGGACTGAAGTGTGAGGGGGAGACCGTCTGGCCCCCTCCCCTCTCCAACCGACTTGGGTTTAGTATGGTTCTGGAAAGAACACAGAGGAAGGTAAGAAGCCTGAAGACAGGAATAGAGCTGGGTAGAAGGATCAATACTCTGGCCTGTGCGGATGATGTCGTTTTACCCGCACAGAATGAGCAAGATCTGGTTCAGATGGCCAGAGTATTAATGGCTGAGGTAATGAGAGCAGACTCGAAGATAAATGTGGATAGGACCAAATACCTCGTAGTGACCAGAGACACCGATGACAGAACTTTACAAGCGGATGGCAAAATCATTGAGAGGATAAAGCAGTTTAGATATGTTGGGCAGAGCTCAGTGAAAAGAATAAGATAGTCCAGGAAATAATGACTGGAATTCAAGCAGCGAACAGGTCAAGGTTTCCACTCAGAAAGGTCCTGAAGTCACCGCTTTTGTCGAGATCCACGAATATTAGCGTCTACGGACGGTAATACAACCTGTCGTGCTATACAAGGCAGGAGCCTGGATTCTGACACAAAAGACTGAAAGAAAACACTTGACATTCGAAAAGCTGTTCTGAGATAGATTTTTGGACGGAAGTGACTGGAGAAAAATGAGAAACCACGGGAACTGCGGGAACTGTACAAGTCGCTGGGCGCTGTGACTGTGACTAAAGATAGGACACTGAAGTGGTGTGAGCGCGTAATGCTTCGAGAAGGTAAGATGGTAAGGCGGACAGTGTAGGAAGACGTCACGGACAACCGATCAAAAGTGAGACCACGGCTGAGGTGGACTGGTGGGATCTGAGACTATACGAGTACATGGACTGAGGCTCCATTATGCTCTGGGAACGTTCACGCGGGAGGACGACGGTTCAATCCCGTCTCCGGCCATCCTGATTTAGGTTTTCCGTGATTTCCCTAAATCGTTTCAGGCGAATGCCGAGATGGTTCCTTTGAAAGGGCACGGCCGATTTCCTTCCCAATCCTTCCCTAACCCGAGCTTGCGCTCCGTCTCTAATGACCTCGTTGTCGACGGGACGTTAAACACTAACCACCACCACCACCACGTTCACGTTGACATCCACTGGTTCAGTGGAGCTTGTGGAAAGCACCGTGACGCGTAACGGCCAAGGGGTATCGTACACTGGTTACAGACCCCTTACACCCCTTCATGACCATCATGTTTGCCAAGATAATGCACCATGTCACAAGGCCAGAGTGTGATGGAGTAGTTGGAAGAACACAGTGGCGAGTTCCAATTGATGTGCTGGTCTCCCAACTAGCCAGATCTGAACACGATCGAATATATTTCGGATGTGACTGAACGTGTCATTGGAGCTCGTCGCCCCTTCCCTGGAATTTACGGGAATCAGTTGACTTGTGTGTGGATGTGGTGCCAACTGCATCCAGTGACCCACCAAGGCCTCACTACTTCCATACCACGACGCGTCACCGCTGTTATCCGTGTCGAAAGTGGGCGTACCTGCTGTTGGGTAGGTGGTCATTATGTTGTGGCTGATCATTGTAGTCCCCTGGGTAGTTGAAGTGGTGAACTTCTTCCAGAATCTGATTTTCAGTTACAGTTGTTTCGCACTCCGTATTTCCTACAGAAGACCAGCTATTTTAAAAATTATAATTCTTTCGTTATATTTCAAAGATGCATTGATTTTGTAGTTCGTCTTCAGAATTTGCCATTAGCAAGATCTCATCAATATATAATACTATGGTATTATATTTTTCCTTCTTTATATTGTGTCCTTCTGGCTCCGTTTTTTTACATATCCGTATAGCATCGTCTACACAAAAATTAAATAGAGAAGGCCATAAAGGACACACTCTCTTCTCGCCTTGGTTTATTGCAATCGTTTCCCTTGTGTCATTGGGGACGTCAAGTATTTCACAAAACAAACCCTTGATATAGTTTTTAAGTGATTTGGGCATCCAGTTTTTGCCATAACGTCTCGCAACGCATCTGGCCTCCCCATCACCTGTTATTTCAAGTTCAATGATAGCCAGGTAGGTTCGTAAATTAAAATCTCTTCTTTTCTGTTTTGGTCGCCGATCTCGTACCTACAATCGATCTTCGCGTATGTTAGTACTGGTGTGCTGAAATTATATCACAATATTATTACATGTAATTGGCTTCCAATGTATATCGAGGTCTTCCCATATGATACGATTTTAACGCGTGTAATAACAGTTTCAAGTAGATTATGGTCTCATATCAACCAAGTAGTTCATAATTTTTCTCTTTTATTCGGCTGCCTAAATATTGCTGATGGAAGCCAAAAATAAGGTAACATACCATCAGTGAGACATTTTCGGCAAATATGTGATACAGCACCTACTTTTCGCAGTCTCCAGCAGAGAGAAAACATTATCTAGAGTATCAGGTACGTCTTAACTTTTAGGACCTGTAACGAAGTAATCCCAAAATAAATATTTCGTGCTAATGTGGTGTTTCGGCTGTTATTAAACTCCCTGACACAAGAAAAACTACGAACTGGACTGAGAATCGAATCTGAATCATGTCTTCCTCAAAAGAATGCTCTCAGCGATACTTAACGTGGGAGAATTTTATTCTTCCAAGAAGTTTTGTTACAGTGCTCATTATAAATTAAAAGTAGGATAACCGATGTGAGGTGAATGCACCCCAGCACTGGCATAAGAGATAAAGTACCTGCTACATCATCATAATATCTCTCATCCGGTATCACTGCTCTGCACACCTGAAATGGCTCGCTACTTTAAGAATACAAAACTGAAAACGGAGGAAGGAGAACTGTTTACAGCACCTATTGGGACAAACGCCACTTAAAGAGGAAGCTTTCTCATAACCAGGAGTGTATCAAGTTAATTGTGGAAATTGTTCGAAGTTTTATATTAATCTATCGAGAAGGAAGGTAGGTCTGCACTCGGTTGAAAAGCATATTATGGTACGTAACAGCAACCTCTCCACTGATTGACGTTTACCAGAGTCCAAGTACTAAGTACTTACTATTGGTGAACCGTTATAGGTTTTGTATATGGTATAAACGGGTAAAGTACACTACTGGCCATTAAAATTGCTACACCATGAAGATGACGTGCTAGAGACGCGAAATTTAACAGACAGGAAGAAGATGCTGTGATACGCAAATGATTAGCATTTCAGAGAATTCACACAAGGTTGGCGCCGGTGGAGACACCTACAGCGTGTTGACATGAGGAAAGTTTCCAAGCGATTTCTCATACACAAACAGCAGTTGACCTGCGTTGCATGGTGAAACGTTGTTTTGATACCTCGTGTAAGGAGGAGAAATGCGTACCATCACGTTTCCAACTTTGATAATGGTCGGATTGTAGGTTATCCCGATTGCGGTTTATCATACTACGACACTGCTGCTCGCGTTGGTCGAGATCCAATGACTGTTAGCAGAATATGGAATCAAAAATAAATGGTTCAAATGGCTCTGAGCACTATGGGACTTAACATCTGTGGTCATCAGTCCCCTAGAACTTAGAACTACTTAAACCAAACTAACCTAAGGACATCACAAACATCCATGCCCGAGGCAGGATTCGAACCTGCGACCGTATCAGTCGCGCGGTTCCGGACTACAGCGCCTAGAACCGCATGGCCACCGCGGCCGGCAGAATATGGAATCGGTGAGTTCAGGAGGGTAATATGGAACGCTGTACTGGATCTCAACGGCCTCGTATCACTAGCAGTCGAGATGACAGACATCTTATCCGCATGGCTGTAGCGGATCGTGCAGCCACGTCTCGATCCCTGAGTCAACACATGGGGACGTTTGCAAGACAACAACCATCTGCACGAATAGTTCGACGACGTTTGCAGCAGCATGGACTATCAGCTCGGAGACCATGGCTGTGGTTACCCTTAACGTTGCATCACAGACAGGAGCACCTGCGATGGTGTACTCAACGACGAACCTGCGTGCACGAATTGCAAAACGTCATTTTTTCGGGTGAATCCAGGTTCTGTTTACAACATCATGATGGTTGCATCCGTGTTTGGCGACATCGCGGTGAACGCACATTGGAAGCGTGTATTCGTCATCGCTATACTGGCGTATCACCCGGCGTGATGGCATGGGGTGCCATTGGGTACACGTCTCGGTCACCTCTTGTTCCCATTGACGGCAGTTTGAACAGTGGACGTTACATTTCAGATGTGTTGCGACTCGTGCCTTTACCCTTCATTCGATCCCTGCTAAACCCTAAATTTGAGCAGGGTAATGCACGACCGCATGTTGCCGGTCCTGTACGGGCCATTCTGGATACAGAAAATGTTCGCGTGCTGCCCTAGCCAGGATATTCTCCAGATTATCACCAATTGAAAACGTCTGGTCAATGGTGGACGAGCAACTGGCTCGTCACAATAAGCCAGTCACTACTCTTGATGAACTGTGGTATCGTGTTGAAGCTGCATGGGCAGCTGTACCTGTATACGCCTTCCAAGCTCTGTTTGACTCAATGCCCAGGCGTATCAAGGCCGTTATTACGGTCAGAGGTGGTTGTTCTGAGTACTGATTTCTCAGGATCTATGCACCCAAACTGCGTGAAAATGTAATCACATGTCAGTTCTAGTATAATATATTTGTCCAATCATCTGCATTTCTTCTTGGTGTAGCAATTTTAATGGCCAGTAGTGTAGTCGACATGATGGAGGACATGAAAACTGATACTGATCTAACAGACGAATCGAACGCTATCCAGGATCTTCGCTGGAGACAGTTCCACTAAAGGAAATGAGATTACAGACGAAAGATGCGTCTGAAGACTCCCCAAACAGGGTAGGTTACGAACCTGACTGTCCTCCACAGTACGGCCCAACATCCGGCAGTGATGGTCTGGGGTGCCATTTCCTTTCAAAGCAGGATACCTTTGGTTGCCAACCACGGCACGCTTGCAGCACAGCGGGACGTCGACGATATTGTACGCCCCGTTTTGGTACTATTCAGGGCAAGTCATTCTGGACTGGCATTTCAACTAGATAATGCCCGCCCACACACGGCGAGAGTTTCTGCTCCTTTTGTTCTACGCCCCGTTTTGTTACCATTCAGGGCAAGCCATGCTGTACTCAGCAGGATAATGGTGACTCTCAAACGGCGAGAGCTTCTGCTTCTTATCTTCGTGCTTGCGAAACCCTAGCTCGAACAGTAAAGTTGCCGGATGTTTCCCCAAATCAGCACATATGAAGCATTATTTGGGGTAACTGTTTTTTAGTGTATTGTTGGAGTGCCAAATATGGAACAAATAATAACGTAGTCACATGTGCCTTGCCGTGTTTTGGGGTAATAGCAATAAATTAAGCGTTTTGCTCATTATGTGTTTGTTTAGAAACGTTTGTGTCCTTAAGCACTTTGGCTCTTTCTTCAGTCTGAAGCTTCTTCTTGTTTTCTTTATTTTGCTGGTCCTCCATCGCATTTAACTGAAAACGCATTTCATTGGTACGCACTTTAGGGGTCGCGGTTACTACTCGGCGGGCGAACGTCATCTGCGGTGAACGAAACGCCACTCAAGCGCCGACCGCAGACTCACAATGGCCCGGCCGGGCTCCTGTGGTTGCGAACAGGTTGGGGCGGCCCTGCGCCGTTTGCGGCCACAACGGTCACGCAATCCCAGCTGCAATATTTATCCGCCCGCGCTGTGACGGACCGCCATCACCAGTGCTGCGACAATCGATGTATCATTTGTCGGCTGTCGACCAACGCGACTGCGGTGTGGCGAATTTGTAAGGGGAACTGGCAGCCAGTCGGATGTGACAATAGCTCCGCACGTTAGGAATACTGCTCACATTTCAGTTTTACTCTCTGTTCCTCACTTTTAAATCTGAAAAGGTGAGGCATATGGTCTACGCTGTTGTCAGTCAAGTACACTGAAGCACCAAATAAACTGGTATAGGCATGCGTATTCAAATACAGATATATAAACAGGCAGAACACGGCGCTGTGGTCAGCAGCGCCTGTATACAACGACAAATGTCTGTCACAGTTGTTACATCGGGTTCTGCTGCTACAAGTGCAGGTTATCAAGATTTAAGTGAGTTTTACAGTGGTGTTACAGTTGGCGTCCGCTCACAGAATCTCCGAGGTAGCAATGAAGAGGGAGTTATCCCCTACGACCATTTCACTAATGTTCCGTGAGCATCAGGAATCCGTTAAACATCACATCTCTGACATCGGTGCGGCCGAAAAAAGATCCTGAGAGCATGGGACCAACGACGACTGAAGAGAATCGTTCAACGTGACAGAAGTGCAACTATTCCTCAAATTGCTGCAGATTTCAGTGCTGAACCGTCAACAAGTGTCAACGTGCGAACCATGCAACGAAAAATAATCGATATGGGCTTTCGGAGCTAAAGCCACACTCATGTACCCTTGACGACTGCACGACACGAAGCTTTACGCCTCACCTGGGCCCGTCAATAACGACGTTGGACTGTTGTGACAGGAAACATGTTTCCTGGTCGGAAGAGTCTTGTTTCATATTGTATCGAGCGGATGGACGTGTACGGGTATGGAGACAACCTCATGAATCGATGGACCCTGCATACCAGCAGAGGACTGTTCTAGCTGGTGGAGGCTCTATAATGGTGGGGGCCGTGTGCAGTTGGAGTGATATGGGATCCCTGATACGTCTAAATACGACTCTGACAGGTGACACTTACGTAAGTATCTTGCCTGATGCGCTGCATCCATTCGTGTCCATTGTGCATTCCAAAAAGCCTGGACAGTTCCAGCAGGACAATGCGACACCCGCACGCCCAGAATTCTACAGAGTGGCTCCAGGAAGTTTCTTATGAGTTTAAACACTGCCGCTGGCCACCTGACTCCCCAGACATGAACATTATTGAGCATACCTGGGATGCCTTACAACATGCTGCTCAGAAGAGATCTCCACCCCCACTACTCTTACGGGTTTACGGACAGCTCTGCAGGATAAATGGTGTCAGTTCCCTCCAGCACTATTTCAGACATTAGTCGAGTCCATGCCACGTCGTATTGTGGCACTTCTGCGTGCTCGCGGGGGCCCTTCACAATAATAGGCAGATGTACCTATTTCTTTGGCTCTTCAGTGTATATTTGCCTGACAAAGAGAGCAAAGCATCGAGAAGACGTGGTCGGACGTCAGCGTAAATTTTTACACATAGATGACATCGGCTGACTTGTAAATGGTTACAGCTGCAATTCTGTGTGACTAATATAACGGCAATCAGATGGCAGTAGTGTTGTTCGCGTTTAGTGATGTTACCAGTCCTGAAAGGGATTATCAGAGGGCGTGAAAAGAGTCAGATATTGAGTGATCACTGTGAAGAACACGGAAATGTAAACTAGTGTGACAGAGCGTTATCAGTGTCTAACAATTTGAAAGGGGACTCATGGAGTGTCTCCAATTGACCAGCTGGTCGAACCGTCGAGTCGTCCTCAGGGAAGTGTGAAAGCAGGCTACTCATCATAAAGTTTCCGGTATATCACGCCTGACAAACGCAAGGGAGGATCGCCGTTTTGTGCACCAAACTCATGGCAACCCCTAACCCCTTCATATCCGCAGCGCCTGATATCCGAGAGCCAGGAATAGATTCACTCCAGTTTCTGTATCGTCCCCCATCATTTGTCGGAGACTAGCAGCAGTTGGTGTAGGATATGTGTAGGCTGCCATTAAGAATGCAACCGGATGTATCTACAGCGGTAGCAAGTACTGCTCCAGAAACTGTGGTCAGCAATCAGTCGCCAATCATAACAACCTGGGTAACAGTCGTCGATGAAACTGCCAGCGACCTGGCCAGAGGTCTACCTCATCCATTGTTTTAGAGTGTTACAGTGGTATTGTTCCTGGCGTCATGGTGTGGGGAGCATTGGATGTGACTTCAGGTCAGGACTTGAGTGACTGAGAGACCTCTGATGGAGCAGTGGTAGATTCTGAACACGTGTTCCTTTTCATGCGACAGTACTGTGGTCATTTTCCTGCATGACAATGCCCCTTCGTACATGCAACGCGTCTCTGTGAACTGCATACGTGAAGTTGATGTACTCACACGACCAGTAAGATCCCGAGACCCATCACTGATAGGAAGTGTGGGACCAGATTGGATGTCAACAGTTTGTGACCATAGACGTAAATTAAAGGAAACTTAATGTGGTGTCACCGCCAGACACCACACTTGCTAGGTGGTAGTTTTAAATCGATCGCGGTCCATTAGTACATGTCGGACCCGCGTGTCGCCACTGTGTGATCGCAGACCGAGCGTCACCACAAGGCAGGTCTCGAGAGACGGACTAGCACTCGCCCCAGTTGTACGGACGACGTAGCTAGCGACTATACATACGAAGCCTCGCTCCTTTGCCGAGCAGATAGTTAGAATAGCCTTCAGCTAAGTCCATGGCTACGACCTAGCAAGGCGCCATTAGTAACATTGCATGTATCTATAGAGTCTCACTTGTATCGCCACAATCTCCAGATGTACCAAAAGGATGGATTAAAGTTAAGTATTCCAGAAGCTACGTACTTTTCTTTATAGCATTCATTACGTATCCTGTTTCAGACCTCACGCCATCCTGCTTTAACTTAGCGCGTGCCTTTCGGCTTCCTCTCATTGTGTCTAGGCTGTCTTGTCTAGACACAACATATTTGGCGACGAGTCAACGGAAAGGGTCTTGTTCTTTCTAATTGCTTACATTTACTTGTGTCATGGCTTCGCCAGATGTACTGTCCGAATTTTATCGCTTGCGGAATCAGCAGACACAGGCGTTATTGGATGCCCTTGGACAGCTCGTCCAGGGTCAACATGCACTGCAAAACGATGCGGCCGCCGCCGCTTCATCGCTACCGCAGCCACTACATGCAGTTGCACCCCCATTTCGTCCCTTTGAACCGGCTAAGGAAACATGGACGGAGTGGTCACGCCAGTTTGGATTTCATCTCACCGCCTACAGAATTCAAGGTCATGAGCGGCAGCCTCACTTATTATCCTGTGTCGGTGTGTCCACCTACCGTGTGATAGTGAAATTGTTTCCCCGACGCGATGTAGCAACTCTGTCCTATGAAGAAATTTTGTCGGCATTGGACGCCTATTTCAAAGAAACAGTTAATGTAGTTGCAGAAAGGTATACTTTCTTTCGTACAAAACGTACGGCCGGTCAAACTAATAGGGAGTGGGTTGCAACATTGTAAGGCCTTACAAGGGATTGTGCTTTTGAGTGTGAATGTGGACTCCCTTATTCAGATACTATGGTACGTGATGCAATAGCACAGAACGTTTCTGATATTCGCATACGGGAACAGATTTTGAAACTAGTCAATCCCTCCCATCAACAAGTGATAGACGTATTGGATAGACAAGACACGCTTGACTTTGCTCAGGAATCATTTGCAACTTCGCCAGCCGTGTGTCAAGTTAACCCGGCCGCCGGGCGCGCTGCACAGAACGGTCGACTGCCCTCGCGCACGTCCACGCAGCTGCCGCCACACTCTAAGTAAGGTGTGCCGCGCCAGCATACAAATGCAGTAAAATCATGCTACTAGTCACTCGCGTGAAAATTGCCCGTCACGCCAAGCTATTTGTTTTTACTGTAATAAAAAAGGACATGTTCAAAGTGTTTGCCAGAAAAAGCTCAGATCAGACACTCTTAATCATTCCAGGCCCTTTGCTTCGCGCCGGACTCGAACCAAGGACACTCAGGCTCGTTGACCTTCACCCATGGACATTCATGTAGTTAATTCCACTTCGTCCAGTGCCATGTTCTCTAACAGTGACTCTCTTCGTCCCCCACAAAGTGTGCGTCGACGTCGTCGGAAATCCCGTCAAGTCGCAAGTGCTTCTGTACCAGTGTCCGTTCAAATTGCACGCGAAAGTCGCTCTTGTCGTCGGCAGGACAATAAACTTTTTGTAGACTTGGACTTTGAAGGCAAAGTGATCCCATCCCAGCTCAATACCGGAGCTGCAGTTTCATTGCTCAATCACGACACGTACAAACAACTGGGCAAACCTCTGTTGCGTGCCGCAAATGTTACGCTAACTACATATTCAGGACAGCATATCCCTGTGTTAGGACAGTGCACTCTTCTTGCAACATATAAGGGACAACCAAAACTTGTGTCATTTTACGTTCTTCGTTCTTCTTCTGCAGTGAACTTGTTTGGATTAGATTTATTTCAATTGTTTAACATGTCTATAGTAAATCAGGTCCTATCTGTGAATCAGACTGTGCCTTCCGCCAGTGTTTCTCGTCTGTGTGAAGAATTTGCAGACATTTTTGCACCGGGCCGAGGTTGCGCTAAGAACTTTGAAGCACATTTGGAACTGAAAGTAAACGCGCAACCGAAATTTTTCCGAGCGCGCAATGTTCCCCAAGCATTGAGTGATGAGGTCGCAGGAACATTACACGATTTAGAATCACAAGTGGTCGAATCGTTTCCGATTGATTTTCGTCGTGTAGCTACAGCCACAGCTGCTGACCCTGTCCTTGCTACCGTTTTGCGTTTTGTTGCTACGCAATGGCCTTTGTCAAAGTCTCGGATCGTGGATCCGTTGGTTCGCCGATTTTTTGCTCACAAGGAGAGACTTTTTGTTCGACGTGGTGTTTTGTTGTTGCGTTCTGATAATGATCAGTCCAGAGTCGTGGTCCCACGTTCGTTACAGTCCTCTGTTTTACGGCTTCTTCACCAAGAACATTGGGGTATAATACGAACGAAACAACTTGCTCGTCAGCACTGTACTTGGTTTGGAATCGATGCTGCGATTACGAATATGTGTTCTTCTTGCATGGCGTGTGCCGAACAACAATCCGCACCGCCGCGGAAAGTCTTTGCATGGCCAAAAGCCACTTCCCCTTGGCAACGCTTGCACATCGACTTTGCTGGTCCATTCTGGAATGCTCGATGGTTGATTCTGGTAGATGCCTTCAGTAATTTTCCTTTTGTTGTCCGGATGTCTTCCACGACGTCCTCTGCCACCATCCAAGCGTTGTCTGCAATCTTTTGCATTGAATTTCAGTCATTCTGCCAGGCCAATGGTATTCAACATCTGACATCCGCGCCGTTTTCGCGTCAGTCAAACGGTGCCGCTGAACGATTGGTCCGGACTTTCAAGTCACAGATGTTGAAGTTGAGTCGCATTCTCGGGAGGACGCGTTGTTGCTCTTTTTGTCATCGTATCGCTCTCAGCCCCGAGATGGTCGCTCGCCGGCTGAGTTGCTCCACGGTCGTCCTCATCGAACCTTGATGTCTTTGCTGCACCCGCCGCATCAGGTTCCTGTGCAGCGGCAGACTTCTGCTTTTGCTCCAGGCGACGTTGTATTCTATCGCCACTATCGAAGTTCACGGCGTTGGCTCGCAGGGCGCATTCTTCGCTGCCTCGGCCGCGCGATGTATTTGGTTTTGGGGGCCTCTGGTGAGGTGCGTCGGCATCTCAATCAGCTGCGCCTCTGTCGTCGCACGGGTTCTGCCGCTCCCCGTCTGCTTTCAGCAATGGGGCCGTCCGTCAGCGCCCTGGGGACCCATCTACTGGCTCGCCTCATCCCCAGGTGTTACCGACGATGCCTTCCATTTTGCCCCATGGCGACGCGCCGCTGCCGCCTCCGCCGCCGCCGCCTGTCCTCCAGCCGGCGCCGCCCGCAGTGGACGCCTCGCTGCAGCAGCCAAGCGCCTTCCTGGGTCACGCGCCGCCGATCGCTTCCCGTGACCAGCTGTCCTCCGCCATGGAACTCTTGCCCGCTCCGGACCACATGACGTCATCGCGCGTCGGATACCCCGACGCAATGGAGGTCGACCCTTCGGCCCCACCTGTCTCTTTACGGGCGCATACACCGCATGTTGACGTGCACCCTGGACTAGGTTTTCAGGCGTTTCCTAGATCCCCTCGGACCGAATGGCCGGGTGCGGGTGGCACAGCCTCGCCTGTTGTTAGGCTCCCCACCTCATCGCATACGTCAACATGGGGTCCTCCCCACGGCGGGCGGAAGCCTTATAACACGACCGTTCGCCGATTTGCGGGGGAGGAATGAGGTGTCACCGCCAGACACCACACTTGATAGGTGGTAGTTCTAAATCGGCCGCGGTCCATTAGTACATGTCGGACGCGCGTGTCGCCACTGTGTGATCGCAGACCGAGCGCCACCACAAGGCAGGTCTCGAGAGACGGACTAGCACTCGCCCCAGTTGTACGGACGACGTAGCTAGCGACTATACATACGAAGCCTCGCTCCTTTGCCGAGCTGATAGAATAGCCTTCAGCTAAGTCCATGGCTACGACCTAGCAAGGCGCCAAGAGTAACATTGCATGTATCTATAGAGTCTCACTTGTATCGCCACAATCTCCAGATGTACCAAAAGGATGGATTAATGTTAAGTATTCCAGAAGCTACGTACTTTTCTTTATAGCATTCATTACGTATCCTGTTTCGGACCTCACGCCATCCTGCTTTAACTTAGCGCGTGCCTTTCGGCTTCCTCTCATTGTGTCTAGGCTGTCTTGTCTAGACACAACACTTAATACCATTCACTTTATAACTTCCAGAAAGAGCTAGAAACAAAGATGTGATGATGGGCTCTGTGTTGTGCCTGAGCAGATCACTCTATAACTACGTTATCCGCAATGGTCATTGTTCAGAGTTCGATTACCAGTTTCGGCGTATAGTTTTAACATAGCAGTATGATTCACTCCATAACTTCTCCCTTTACTGTCCGATTGTTTTTTTCGAGCCTTATTGATGCGTCTGCTAGTGATTATATGGGTTAAATGACTGAATTTATTGTGTGTGGATCCATGCCACAGCTCCCACTGAAGTCCATTGCAGAAGGCGGACAAACTTTGTGTTTGTCAACAAACTAAATCAGCAGTCCTGTAACAGCACGACATAACCCGTATCTTTTCCAGCTTTGAAACCTTGTATGCTAGGCATTAAGATTTCGACATTAAGATCGATGAAAAAAAAACCAATTTTACTTCTTGTTTGTGTAGGGAGCATACATGATTACATGGTAAGTGCTTTGTGTGTATACAGGGTGACAAATGCGGTACACAGGGCCAGAACCTCTGTATTGCTGTGCTGGGCAGTAGTGGGATGGAAGGCTGTGTCCGGCTGACTGGGTTGGCTTACGAATTACCATAATTTATGTCTTTATCTGCAATCCATAACAAATCACAGTCTCATTCTTACAATATGACTAAGTACATAACTACTCAAATAGAGACAAGACGCCTCGTTGAGGCAAACTTCGATGGCTGCAGACAAACCTTAATCAAACTTGACTGTTGCTTAGAACCACCTGATTCCATTACACATACAGACTGGTAACATTATCATTTGGTTTAGACAATCAGTCCTCATCCCCACATATACTTTACAGTAACATTAATCACTATTCAAACGTTTACCCAAAAAGGAAATCACTATTAGTCAAGAGGCACAACAACACATTAACATTAATTTACCTGAATGTAAACACTAGCTGATCCTTAAGAAGGAGCACCCACTACCATACAAGGAAAACTTCTTTCACTGCGGCATGTAAACTGATTACTGACGGCCAGTTCATCTAAAAAAAGACAGTTAAAACTGTTTTAGCGAACTAAAGCAGTACAGTCACTGCAGGTAAGCGAGCGCAGAATTATCAGACATCAGCTTACGTTACTGGATCGAGGGTTTACCTCTCTAAGCACATGATAATAACCTTTAATTATGAATCACGCAATAACGTTGTGCGTCCAAATGTCAGAAATCACAACTGCAACTGCACCTTCAACACCAGCGGCTTACCGGTTCGAAAACGCCGGGTGTGTACTCTGCTCTGCCTTCACCGCTTTCGCCTGTCGCCTCACCCACTTCAAAGTCAACAACTCTGATCTCGTCTAGCAGTAAATCCAATGCTGTGGGATGTATACATCAGAAACCAAGGAACTGCTGTTACATTAATGCTATAACTACGTCTTCCCGCCATTGTTTCACGAGTAGGGTGAGTTCGACAATGGTAGTGATGCCATTGCTTCCTACTATGCCACTCATTCTCTCTTAGTCAAGTGTCCAAAAGGCTATGGTTACTTGTGTCTTAGTATGACCAGTTCTCAGTATCGGCTGGCTTATAATGAAGCTCAATAGAGGTCAACATTAAAATCAGTTTATAGCAGTATTCAAAAAGTTGTATATGTGTACATACATACAAACATGTACATACATACCTAAATAGATATGTATATATACACCCTATCTTAATACCCACCCAATGACTCCATCATGGTTGCTAATGTTGATTTTGTGAAAGGAATGTAGATGCTAAGTTATTTCTCTTTATTCTGTGTTGCTGTTTAACATTCTGAAAGAAAAACTATGTAGTTGTTTGCCAGCCTTATAAGTGTGGTTACCTTGTATTGTCCTTTTTATATTTTCATACACTGTGGGTATTATGCATTGTGACAGTAAAGATGTAATGGGTGGGTGGTTTCCCCTCATAATTGTTGTTTGGTTTTAAATCCTTGTTTTTGTGCTGAAAATTAAAAGAAATGTTATTTTTGGAGTGTTGTTGTGCACACCTGTCGAACCTGGCAGAATGACTCCCATTATCGTCTTAATCTGGCCAGATTACAATAGAACAATGTATCCAGGTTGAGTCTCATTTCACACTTCTGGAGCGATCTTCCAGTTTCTCAAGGATCATTCCATTATTAAGTTACAATGAAATATAAGGGCTTCATCTAATATATCTTGGTGGATTGCCTCTGTAGTTAAATTAACAAACATTACAATATTGACCACCTTCCGTACAAACCTAAATAAATTCGTGCTTAGTGGAAACCACCACACTCTTGAAAGGGCTTTGTTTAAGAAATGAATTGCACTCTGCCACCGGAATGTCTTGTGAGAAGTATCTTAAACAGTGGAACAGAATTGAAAGAAAAGCCCTGGGCTGCATATTCCTTTAGAAACATCAACATTTACGAATAATCATAAATAATTTTAATTTCAAGCCAGCAGTTAGAGCAAATGAACTTAAGTCGGCCCAACAGGAAGTGTAATAGAACATTAAGTTGAATACGTTGGTCCAGTGAAGTATACAACTATCAAAAACACGCCAAAAAGAAAACTAATAATCGTTCATTAAAAAATCCAGACACAGCCTCTCATTAAGCAACAAAAGATAATACAAGATCTCTTAACATCAACTAACAATGAATAGCAAACGTTTGTAGTAAACACATTCACTTTGTTTAGTAAGGCAGACATGGCTGAAACCCAGTGCAGTTTGGGACAGTCCAGTTTCTTGTGATCCAGTTATTCCACATGCACACTGGATCACAGTTCTAAATATAGACGACCCTTGGGCGGGTCCCACTTCCTGCCGGGTCGGTCCATGTGGCGATCTGTACCTGTATTGTAAAGGTTATCTCTCCAACATCACTTCAGTGACTCCTTGACAAGAACTGAGAGTTCCACAGAAGGCAGCACCGGTCAACCAGCCACCGTGCGCCTTCTCAGCAGTTCCGACCGAAGTTGGCACAACTCCATTAATGAGCATGGGCTGTGTTTGTGCTGTTGGGTAGGTTTTCAAATTGGCTTGCAAACGTGGCCCAAATGAACTGTCATGTGTAAATGTATGAATGAAAAGAACATTATTCACCACTAACCAACCAGTCACCATGTTCATACATAATTATTGTCATGCCCATCATTTTCGCATGTAGTATAATTCTCCTAGTCCTCGATTATACCTGTGAACTGGTATACTCGCTCTCCTTTCTATGCTGGTATAGTCCACTTGTACCTAACAACAGAAACAAGTGACGACTTTTCGGTTGAACGAGCGATGGGGGAGATTCACATATCGAGCCTCTGGGTAGATATGGGGAAAGAGAGTTCAGAGAAGATGTCATAGTAGCTGCTGGTGAGTTTAAAGTGAGTACAAAGAAGTCATTTATGATCTCTAACAGGGAACTACCACAACGGCACCGACTCGCGAGATGTTACTGTTTCCGCCAGAGGGAGCATACACCATTCCTGCCCAGCGACTTATCGAACGGCAGTGGTGCCAACATTGTTACCAAAAGAAAATTCGTGGTCCCCTTGGCAGCGACAGCGGCTCTAGCTCGGCCGTGCATCGAGTCTAACTGAGCCTGGATGACAGATACGGGTACGCTATTCCAGGCTGCGTTAGCTCTAAGCCGGCTGCTGTGACAGAGCGGTTCTAGCCTCTTCAGTCCGGAACCGCGCTGCTGCTACGGTCGCAGATTCGATTCCTGCCTCGGGCATGGATGTGAGTGATGCACTTAGGTTAGTTAGGTTTAAGTAGTTCTGAGTTTAGAGGACTGATGACCTCAGATGTTAAGTCCCATAGTGCTTAGAGCCATTTGAACCATTTGAACCGTTAGCTCTATACCACAATTCTTCAATAGTAGAGGCCGACGAGCGCTACTCTCTCTGCAGCCAATGACTAGATGTTTTCACTGGTTGAGACGTGTCGAGAAAATGCTGATGGCCCAAACTTTCTGTACTGAGGTAGTTTAGGACAGCATGGGCAGTATGGGGTAGTTTATTACATTATCAAACGGTGATGTCTTGGAGACACGGAAGATAGGGACAAAGAAAAACCATAATGCATCAGATATCTAATGGCTGCTGTCCAAAATTAGGGGCTGTTTGAAGCTGAGGTCAGCATTTTATCTAATTAGTGGCACCATATAACACCAAGCAAAGTGATTGGCGTGTTTATGACAATGACAGATGCTGACAACTCTCGCTTTCCAGAGCGCCATCGTGATTCTGTACGCAGAACCAGCGTTCGTCTGAAAGGACGACCTGCTTCCACTTCTTCGTCCAGTGTTGTCAAAGAGTGCACTGTTGTCGCTGCATTTCTCCCTGCTGTAGGTACAAAGGAAGCTGCGACAGTGGCAGCTGTGCTGACAACGCACGGTGCTCTGCAAGCCGTCACACGGTCCGTGTCAGTTGTTACCTTGCTACAAACTAGCCCACTTCCTGTCTGAAGGCACAAGAGGTGGATGTTCGAACCTGCACGGGCAAGCGTAGAACATGTTATTCCTCTCGGGCGCTAGTCGCAGGGGACCGTTGAGATTCTGCATGGAACTGAATATGCCTCTCTGAAACCCCTGATCCCATACTCGTGTAACATTCGTGCGTTGCCGAACAATGTGACTACTGATATCGCGGAAGGACAAAATCTAGTCTTGCCAGGTCACGCTCTCGAGTTCCGACACCTGCTAGAAAACTTTTCTCTTTCTCATGCGAGCAGTAATACAACTTTCTGACAAACAAGAAACTAGCAAATGAGGCCTTATTCCTAACTACTTTGAGCTGGTTGCCTGAAATGTTAACAATTTGCATTTCCAGTCGTATGAGGTATGCTCAATAAAAAATTCCGGAACTTTGTCCACAAAATTTTTCTACGCTTTCCTTTTACTTATAGAGTGAGGTCTCTTTCGAAATAATCTCCTCCACAAGTGATACACCGCTCCCAACACTGTTCCCACTCCCGGAAGTAGTCTTGGTACGCCTCTCACTGGATTGGACAAAGCGCAGTCTGCGAGTTTTCTTTTATCTCGTCTATCGTTGAAAATCTTCGTCCAACTTTGGAACTAAAAAACAAATCCACAGGGACCAGGTCTGGAGAGTGGGGATGATGAGACAGCACAGTGATTCCGTTTTTTGTGCAACACTCGACACCAACGGGGATGAAGGTGCGGATGCGTTATCGTGACACGAGAACTATGGATTGTCTCCCCAATTTTCAGGCCGTTTTCCTCTCACATTCTCCCGCAGACGTCGCAACACGTCCTGATAGCACCATCAATTAACGGTCTGTCCTGTCGCGCGAATTCATGAAGAACTAATCCTTCAAAGTCAAAGGAAACTATAAACATGGCTTTAACATTTGACCTGACCTGTCGAGGTTTCTCCCTTTTTTTTCTTTCTTTTCTTTTATTGTGAAGATTAAACCTAGGTCTCAGTATCATAACCGTAGACCCACGTCTCATTACCAGTTACCATTCTCTTAAGGAACATCTCGTTCTCATTTCCGCAACCGGAAAGCTCTTCACACATTGCAAGGCGAAGGTCTTTCTAGTCTTGACTCATGAGCCGTGCGAACTTCGCGTCTGTCCTCTGTTGGAGGCCAGACCGTATCGTTTAGCTGACATGGTTGTGGTTGTTTGTCTTCTTCTTGTGTTGACTGGCGCCACTTGGTTTCGCAATCCTTGCCTGTCTGCTAGTGGCAGCAGCGGCGCTCATTGATATGTAGTAACTGTGGCCCTATCTTTGGGGCGACGTCGTTGTTCTTCCGGGTCGTGTCAGTTGGAGCTCGGTTGGGGACTCAGAACGAGCCAGGTCCGCGCAGTACAAGAACACGCTGGGACTGCTGGCGGCTCGCATGGACTGCTGGATCGAAGGCCTGTGGTCTCGAGGGTGGACGACCTCGCCGTAAATCGGATCCTGCCAGTTTAAGTTGAATGCATTTGGATTCAAGTAGAGAAACCTCCACCGTTGTGAGATCTTGCAATTCTCCAGTGACTTGCGTTCGTGTTGCTGCTCGTAGTGTTTCCGAGGCGAAGACCAGCTATTGGAATGCTTGCGGAGGGTGGATCTGATTAGCTTTCCTGGACTTCTAATTACTATTTATGGCGTTCAGTTTGTAGCTATTTTTTAAGTTCAACCAGAGATTTTTTTCCTGTCTCATGGTCGCTAACGCCCCAGTTACCCACCCTGGGGGTTTAGTGCATGTAACAGCAGTGTACCTTTCCTCGCCTTTCCGCTGCTGTCCGGTGAAGTGTGAAGTTTTGACAGCTTTCTTGATTGTAGGTTGGTTGGCGATTCTTCTGCTCTTGTGGTAGTGATTCCTTTCTCGTTCGGGCGCTCTAATCACAGTATTCTGCAGGCGGAGTCCAGACCGCTGGTTCCGGCATTGGCGTATTTTTAAAACTCTTCATTTGTTTATTGGATGTCAGGTAGCCTCAGCAAGATTATCATTAGTCATTTGTTGGAGTGCCACTAGTCTGAGATACCATCTTGTGAATGCAACTCTTGGCTGCCTATCTCATCATTTGCGAAAGCGTTTTTTTTTCCGGACCTTCTCAGATGTGGATTCCTGCTGCACATCTGTGACTGGCCCTTGTGTTTTATTATTGTATGTGCTGATTTTTGTATGTTTCTAAATTTTTTATATAATTGACATTCTTGGCGTTACAACAGGTTTAAATGATTGTGCTACCAAGTTTACCATCATTTTGTCTCACCTGTGTCCTTTTAAATTAACCTTTGCTGTTGTATTGCTGTTTTACTGCATGTTTTTAAATTTCTATATAATTGCCATTCTTGGCGTTACAGAAGGTTTAAATGATTGTGCTACCAACTTCACCATCATTTTGTCTCACCCGTTTGGCGATCAGTTGCCTGTCTTTTTAAATTAACCTTGCTATTGCATTGCTGTTTTACAGTACGTTTGTTAATTTCCTTTTAATTGCCGTTCTTGGCGTTAAAGGCCTTCAGCCGTGACTGTGGTTATTTGCCTTAAAATTCTAATTGGGATCACATTGGCTTGTTTTTATAATAATATTTGCTGTGTATGTATTTTATGCTCATTTGGTAAATTGTGACGCACTGAAAGCACTATTAATTACACAGTTGATTATTCCTTCGTTAATAACGTGCGATATCTTTATTTATTGCTGAGTCTGGAATTATCATTTTCAAATAAAGGTGTGTAGTTGCAAAAGGCAACCAACAGTAACTGATTACGGCCCCGTCCACAATGGTAACCGAATCCTGCCTTTCCTGACTACCAGGCTACAGTTTCATAACATGATCCAACTGAAATGGTACTTTCTTTTGCAATCCCTCGGACAGTCAGTCTTCGATTGGCACGCACAATTTCGTTGACTATCCTGACATTAGCGTCGTCGGTAGCCGTCGAAGGGCGTCCCGAACGAGGCTACCTTTAACTTCCGCGGCCATTTTTAAACCGTATAAACCATTCTTAACACCGAGAATGGTTTAAGCACTCATCACCGTAGGCTTTCTGCATCATTTGGTGTGTCTCTGTAAAGGTTTTCTCGAGTTTCACGCAAAATTTGATGCAGGCACGTTGCTCCACCAACTCTGCCATCTCGAAATTCACAAACTGTGCCACAGAACGTTCTACCCAGTACAGCAGTGAACAATAACAGGCACACAACAATGGAGCTTCCGGCAGTTACACATTAAACACAGGCGTGTGTAGGGATTCCAACCACGTTTCTCTCTAACACATCCTTGGCGCGAAATTACGAATCTTTTGGAATTTTTTGAACGGACCTCGTGTAGTAAATTTCATGCCAATTTGCTGTGCGATGTCTTCATTGTCTTGTACTTTGCAGAATTTCAGATGGCATGGAAGATAAACACAGATTTCACAGAAATTCGTACAACACATTCACTTCTTGTAATAGCTTTGTACGTCTCACAAATAAAGAAGGGGGGAGGTAGTGATGTTAAAGGTTAACGATCCGTTGACGGTGACTAAATGGAAGCGAAGCACAATCGTGGATGATGTGAATCAAATATGCTGTCTGCCTTTCAGTGGAACTATTTTGGTGTTAAGCATTCTGGAGAAACCATGGAAAACGTAAAACCATCGTTCCAGTGTCACATCACTGGAGGTCCTCGACTGGTACAAGTGAAGTGAAGTCTGAACTCTGTAATTATGAGTAGCAATACCATGTGAGAACGCGCAAGTGCGATACAACTGGTAATGCAGCCGCAAATAACGAAATAAAGACACCACATTAGGATGAGTTTTTCATTTATGCTGCTTTAAACAATCACAAAGCTTCAACGTAGCAAGTATTCTTCAAATAAATTATATATGTACTTCCATTAAACATTATTAAAGATTCCTTCTTTCAAAGGACTCTCCGTAATGGTATAATCGACCGACAAACGTACCTTTTGGCGTGTACGTCAGTGCAGAGAATGAGGTCATCAGATAGTGAACCCTCTGGACGTTCGCCGTAGAGCAAGGCATAAATTGTTCGCTGGCGATTTAGGTGTCTGACATTGGTTATCCATCAGTGTTATCCATGACTGAGTGCACTATATGTTCCAGGAACACCGGCTCACCGTAGAAAATCGATGTTTGGGACTTTTTCCTACGATGGTATCTCAATAATTCTCATAAGAGAATATAAAATCTGCTGATATTTTTCCGTACTACGGTTGTACAGCAGAAAAATTGACATTGCCGGACAATGGAGATACATTGCTAACAACGGAAATACAAATTGGTTAATAGTCCAAAAACGAATAACAGCAGGGGAGGTGAAAGAAAAGATAAACCAATTTCGAAAAGAACCATACGGAAACTGTTTGAGACGACCTTTTTCATTTTTTGGCTTTGCGGAGTTTGCAACGACACAGCAGATCTCGCCACTTCCAGAAAAGTAAAAAACAAATGCAGCGTGCTGCTATATATCTCGTGCCTGTAGACCGCCATTACAGGTAAGAATCTTTTTCCGCTACGATAAAGACATTCAATCCGCGCTTATGGCATGACTGTATGTTATGGATCTTCATCTGCACATACATCTATATCTCTACACCACAAGTCCACGTACGGTGTGTGGCGGAGGTTATTCGTGGTGTGCCGGCCGAGGTGGTCGGGCGGTCCTAGGCGCTACAGTCTGGAACCGCGTGACCGCTACGGTCGCAGGTTCGAATCCTGCCTCGGGAATGGATGTGTGTGATGTCCTTAGGTTAGTTAGTTTTAAGTAGTTCTAAGTTCTAGGGGACTGATGACCTCAGAGGTTAAGTCCCATAGTGCTCAGAGCCATTTGAACCACTTATTCGTGGTGTAACTACCATTTCGTCTCTTCCCTGTTATGCTAGCGAATGCTGCGCTGGAAGAACAACTGTTGATGACCTGCGATTTATCTCCAACTCGTCTTATTTTTTCGTTGTTGTCATTTCGCGAGACGTACATACGTGTAAAATTATCTTCCCGTTTTCTCATATGATGTCTTGCGGACCATGGATGAAGGGCGAAAGGCAGATTTCGTATTTCTAGATTTCGGGAAAGTGTTTTACACGGTGCCCCACTGCAGATTGTTAACGAAGGCACTAGCACCTAAGCTCCATCTACATCACACTTTTCAAACCACCTAACGGTGTGTGGCGGAGGGTACCTCTGGCACCACTAACGGATCAGCGCTACCCTACTCCACTCGCGAATCGCTCGTGGGGATAATGATTGCCGGTATGCCTCCATTTTCTCGAATTTTATTGTCGTGGCCATATGGCTAGATTTATGTGGGAGGAAGTAATATGTGGCCCGATCCTTCCCGCAAAGCGTTCTCTCGAAATTTCGATAGTTAACCTCTCCGTAATCCAAGGAACTGTAAAATGCTTTTTTATTCCAGTCTCTGATCACAAATGAATTCTTTCGACGATGACCGGTTTCAGTCTGTAATGACCATCTTCAGATCTAAAATATATAAATATATACATCTAGTGAGCAGTGTGTCTTTTAACATAAAAAAGCAATATGTATCACAATATACTGTCATACACTAGGGAAATGTACAGATGAAATGTGGTATAACGTACCTTTTTTACACCATGTCCTAAAGTGATACGGCCATAATGGCATCGTCAAAACGTATAAATATAATCAGCATAGCATCGTCACATAGATTTAAAATATGGTGTAGAATAGGCCACATCGTCCACATAGTGATTATTGCCAACTAGCTACTGAGGTACAGTGGCCTACAGGATCTTTTTTGCCTACACCCTCCCTAGATGTCGCTACTGTTTTAATTAGTCTGCTACTGTTTTAATAAGTCTGCTACATGCATTTTATCTAATGTGCTTTTATCATATTATGTTTTTGCGTAAATGATGACTACACATAAGCAAGCCCACAGGAGTTTCTTGAACATCCCTGTAACGCTCTCACTCCTAGTAAATGATTCTGCGACGAAACGCGCACTCTTCGTTGCATCTTCTCTGTTTCTCATTCCTACATGCTAAGGATCCCTTATTGATGAACAATACTCGAGAATGGATCGATCGAGCGCCTTATAAGCCATGGAATAGGTTCGTTGATATGTGAGTGACCCGTAGACTTCTTAAGTTTCAGGACCCGGTACGTTCTCCTGGACGACGAGTGTTCATCAGAGACAAGTGTATCGTCAGGAAGTGTAATAGCATCGCTCTTGTTTTCTATATACATAATTGATCTCACGGAGAGCAACAGTCTGCGGATGTAAAGGAATAATGCTGTCGCATATGGGAAGTTGTCCTCGTTGAGTGACTGCAGGAGGATACAAAGTGACGTAGACAAAATTTCTACTCGGTGTGATGAATACCAGCTTGCTCTAAGTGTGGAGAAGTGTAAGTTAATGCAGATGAGTAGGAAAAACAATCCTATAATGTTCAAGTACAGCATTAGTAGTATACCGCCTGACACAGTTAGGTCGATTAAATACGTGGGCATAACTGTGCAAAGCTATATGAAATGGAACGAGAAGGTAAGAACAGCAGCAGCAAAGGAGAATGGCTACTGGGAGAATTTTCGAAAAGTGTGGTTCATCTGTAAAGGAAATCACGCGTAGAGCACCAGTGCGACCGCTTCTTCAGCACTGCTCGAGTGTTTGGGATCCCCATCGGGATGGAATAAAGAAAGACATCGAAGAAATTGAGAGGCGGGCTGTTAGATTTCTTACCAGAAGGTTCGATCAACAGGCGAGTGTTATGAATGTGTTCAAATGGGAATCCTCGGAGGAATGACGACGTTCTTTTCGCGGAACACTACTGAGAACCAGCATTTCAAGCTGACTGTCGAATGATTCTACTGCCGTCAACGTACTAATCGCGTAAGAACCACGGAGATAAGGTGAAAGAAATTAGGGCTCGTACGGAGGTGTTTAGGCAGTTACTTTTTGCCTCGCTTTATATGCGAGTGGTAAAGGAAAGGAAGTGACGAGTAATGGGGCAAGATACCCTCCGCCACGCATCATACTGGACTAGCGGAGTATGTATTTAGATGCAGATGTGGAGGACGTAATTTTCTGCTTGACTCTTCTGAGAAAGTACACTCATGGAATTTCATCCCCTTGGAAACACTCCGTTGTACACAAACACTCTTTCGGCCCATGCTTCTGGAGTGTGTTAAGCAGCCATAATTTATTTGCGTATAATGTGTTAAATGTAGACCAGCGGATATTACTAAACGTTAGCAAGTTAGCAAGTTTTCTGAAAAATTTCTGGATCTCTACGTTTGTAAAATACAATTTTTAAACTGGTGAAGTATCTCAAAATTTCATTCTGGTGTATATTCCGGACACGCCTGTACGTACAGAAAATAAGCACTATCATTTTCAATTCAAATATGGAAAGTGGTCTGTCCTAGCCACTTCCGTTGACAATAAGATTCGTGAAGTAACTGAGAAGATTGACGAGGTCATCGCCGACAACATCAACAAGCCTCCCACTAGTACCTGGATAAAGTTTGTGCTCAACACCCACCTCTATCCAACAATATGTCTAGGATATCACAACAATCACCACCGGTGTTGAAAGTGTAAAGGACTAAAATGATAACGCTTCGTTGACTAGTCTCAGCAGCATTCCACACACCTTATGTTTGACGCTAAAGATCAAAGTACGATCCTATCGGTAGCCTGCCTTGATGAATGTAATCCTCACCTCTGCTATGCGTCCTCCAATAATGAAAGACAGCCAACAGCAGCAACACTTAAATTTCGCTGGGATTTCCCACAAGCTAGCGTCGTCCAGTCTTCAGTGAACTTGGTATTAATATCCTAGTAACACGATCTTTTCCATAACCTAGATGGAAAGCTGAATAGGAGGCGTCCTTCCTTAGCTTAGACAAATGCACGGGATGTATACCGGCAACAAGTATCAACCACCAGAGGATTACTGACGCAGTTATTACTACAGAATAAAAGTTGTTCCTAAATGCTTGTGGAAGAACTACATCACCAGCTGGGCTGCTGTGTTAGAGAATTTGTTCAAAGAACTTCAGCAAAGCGTAGACCACGAGACAGCAGATCAGTTACTTCACAACATCGATACTGCGAGACGAGAAAAGTGGGTGGAGACCATTGAAGACATGGATTTTAAAACGTCAAGTAAAACAGCTTGGTCCTTACGAGGAACTTTGGGGGGAGGGGGGGGGGGGCGCATCGGAATGTGTTTGTGACCCTGCATTACCAGACCAAATTGCTGATTTTACTGTGTCAACCTCAAGAGCCACCCACGATCGAGAGCGTACATTTAAAGTTAGGAAAGAGCTCAAGACCGCCAAAGCAGCCTGAAACACAGAAATCAACTAACTGGTCACCTTCAACGTGGAATAAATCACAACAGTTCTTCAGAAAACGAAATTAGGAAAAGCCCCAGGGTTCACTGGCTTCCATAATGAATTAATCGTGCGTTTCGGCAATTATACAAGAAAGTAGCTTACCAGGGTTTTCACAGATGTCTTGCAGGTAGTCAATGTTCACCATCACCTAAAGAGAGCTAAGGTCATTGTCATATTAAAACCAGAAAGAGGAACGGAAGGTTCCAAATGATTGAAAAAGAGCACAGGTCGTCCCAGTTTTCAAGAAGGGTCGTCGAGCAGATGCGCAAAACTATAGGCCTATATCTCCGACATCGATCTGTTGTACAATTTTAGATCATGTTTTTTGCTCGCGTATCATGTCATTTCTGGAAACCCAGAATCTACTCTGCAGGAATCAACAAGGATTCTGGAAATAGCGATCTTGTGAGACCCAACTCCCTTTATTTGTTCATGAGACCCAGAAAATATTAGATGCAGGCTCCCAGGTAGATGCCATTTTCCTTGACTTGCGGAAGGCGTTCGATACAGTTCCGCACTGTAGCCTGATAAACAAAGTAAGAACCTACGGACTCTCAGACCAGCTGTGTGGCTGGATTGAAGAGTTTTTAGCAAACAGAACACAGCATGTTGATCTCAATGGAGAGACGTCCACAGACGTTAAAGTAACCTCTGGCGTGCCACAGGGGACTGTTATGTGACCTTTGCTTTTCACAATATATATAAATGACCTAGTAGATAGTGTCGGAAGCCCCAAGCGCTATTTCGCGGATGATGCTGTAGTATACAGAGAAGTTGCAGCATTAGAAAATTGCAGTGAAATGCAGGAATATCTGCAGCGGATAGGCACTTGGTGCAGGGAGTGGCAACTGACCCTTAACATAGACAAATGTTATGTATTGTCAATACATAGAAAGAAGGATCCTTTATTGTATGATTACATGATAGCGGAACAAACACTGGTAGCAGTGGCACGTAAAGTGCCCTCCGCCACACACCGTTGGAAGGCTTGCGGAGTATAAATGTAGCTTTAGACGTAAAAATGTTTCCTCACAAATCTACAGACCAGTTGCACTGCTCAGCACGATTTACAAGCTTTTGAAAACGTTACTCTATATCACGATCAGCCCTGAGACACTTAAACGTAGCCTCGTTGAAAAGGCAGGATTTGGCCCTCATCGAAGCCGCTCGTATAAAGTTCTCTCATTAACAACCTTCGTAGGGGCAGGTTACCAAAGACAGCTGGGGTGTATCATTCCTACAATACGTAACTGTTTTACTCCTCCAGCACCAGTCATGGATCGAAGGCAGCTTCCACGTCATTTCAGCTTCTACGTGACATGAGAGTCAACTTGTTTTACGAAGAACCTCTAACCAAGAAACAAGCAATTGCCGAATCCTTGCCACAATGAAATGCAGCTGTTTTCAGTATCTTATTAGATTGATGGGCACTATACTCTATGTATCTTCTTTTAGTGCGTGCTCTTTACATTATGCAGATCTGATTTGATTTGATTTTTGTTTGGTCCTGTTGTACTGCGTAAGTAGTGTAATAGTAATATAGGAATTGTCAAGCGAAATAGTACAGTGTTACATAAGCATTTCGTACATTATATATATATATATATATATATATATATATATATATATATATATATATATATATATATGGTTGCACATAATATTACAACCTGCGGTTTACTGGTATAAGTTTAAGCGAAGGCTTAAAAGAGCAGAGTAAATGAAAGTATACCCGTGTATGATGAGGAAATAAATAAATAAATTTGGATTTGAACAACGTAATTTAAATTGAAACACAAAAATTTTATTATCACAACATAAGTAAAAGACTAAGCGAATTTTTAAGAGCTTTGAATAAATGCAGGTACTCATTTTTATTCTATAAGTTAAATACAACATTTTGTGTTCATGACGTATGTAAAAGTATCATATTTTTTTCATTTAAGAGTGGGTTTCTATCTGTGTGTGGGTTCCTCAATTTTTACGCTAAAGGATGTTTTATAACTCTGACAATTCGTTCATTTTATAAGGAAATAGATCTATGGGGAATGTTTTCATTTCCTTTTGAACGCCTGTACATTATTTCCGCTTTTGTACCAAGTAAAGCTTATTGGATACTTTCAGACCTGACTTAGTATCTTCCTTGTATGTGGTAGCGAGATTTGCTGAGTCAAGGTTGGAATTTTGCGTCTGCCTTGTGTCATGGTTATGAATGTTATAATTTCTGTGAAATAATTCCCTGTCGTTGCCTAAACTTCATCTGTGAGTAGTTGTGTTAAGCTGTAACAGAAAGAGCCTGAGAGACTGGAAGATGCCCCTGCTGTGAGATACCCCAGATGTTTATCCCATTGAAGAGCATAGAATAGAAATACACAGAATATGACAACAGCAATATTTCCCTGTCGACAGAGTGGGAAATGTCTCGCAGCGCAAAGCATACTGAACTGAGCTTCTTGACCAGCTTCTCAGCATACTTTATCCATTTTAACTAAGTGTCTATTTGGACGACTACGAATTTTGGATGTGTGATGCCATTAATTTTTTTCTTGTTAATATTCCACATAAGTAACATGTAGTTTTTTATTTGCTGTCTGAAACTGTTTAATGTTAGTTTTTATAAAATTTTGGGCTCTTCTATTTGCTGTGAATCATTTGTGCACTTGTTTACCGACTGTCAGGGCTGTATCCTGCTGTGTGGACTTGGGGCCTTCGATCATAACACTTGCATTATCGGCAAACATGACTACTTCTGCTTGTCATTAATTGTAATTGGTAGATCATTAATGTAGACCAAGAAAATCAGTGACCCAAGATTCAAATCCTTAGCGACCCTGTTTTTTACATTACCACTATCTGAGTGTATTCTTACACTTGCCCCAATTAATGTAATACTTCGTTACCTAATGTGTGAAGTAACTGATTTCGCTGGCTCTCGATCTTTCGCCATAATCGAGTCCAACAACATGAGGTGGCAAATATGAGGTAGCCAAGGAGGTGGAAAGGTGGGTTCTACTAAACCAAGACTGCTTGGTAGCGACAACAGGAAAACACAGTTAATTAGCAGGAGTAGAAAATAAGAAAGTATTTACTACTTAACTCTGCTGTAGCCCATGATCAGTTAGTTGACAATTATCGAAGACGCGACTAGACTAAGCGTCTGTAGAATGACATAATTTACAAGTCACAAATCTTGCAGTGATGAATTAATCTCTCGTAATCTTGAATGTCGAATCCGGTGACTTTGAAAGCTAACTTGGAACGGAGCTACAAAGACTTGATGGCAGCAATGACTGAGCTGCAGATGATGACTAACATCGGCGCTGGCTGACCACTGAGCGCGGCTACGAACTGTAGACTGGCACAACTGCACTACACTCCTGCTACACATGAAGTGGCCTAGTGGTGCCTCGCGGCGAGCATAAGTACTGTGACTGTCTGTGTACTCTTTGGCTAACACAGCCGTTCTTCTGTTCCGTTTATCGAGAGAATCGCATCCGGCAGATCGGTCTCTCAGGCGGCAGTGTGGTCGTATGACTGACGACTTCACAGATTTCCTATTGTGTAAGTAAGATTCTAGTCAAGTCAAGCTTTCTCTTTGATTATATATGACGGTAGTATCTGTTCCCGAAAGAACAGTTACCGTGGATGACCATGCAGCTTTGCTAGAAATGAAATGATAATTAAATGGACACCCTAGCTGCAAACAGGCGTTGATGTACTTCATTGGGGACATGCTGAAAATGTGTGCCCCGACCGGGACTCGATCCCGGGATCTCCTGCTTACATGGCAGACGCTCTATCCATCTGAGCCACCGAGGACACAGAGGATAGTGCGACTGCAGGGACTTATCCCTTGCACGCTCCCCGTGAGATACACATTCCCAACATGTCCACACCACTACATTCGTAGTACGCCTAATAGATGTTTGCCCATCATACTCATTATTAGGCGTACTACGAATGTAGTGGTGTGGACATGTTGGGAATGTATATCTCACGGTGAGCGTGCAATGGATAAGTCCCTGCAGTCGCACTATCCTCTGTGCCCACGGTGGCTCAGATGGATGGAGCGTCTGCCATGTAAGCAGGAGATCCCGGGTTCGAGTCCCGGTCGGGGGACACATTTTCAGCATGTCCCCAATGAAGTACATCAACGCCTGTTTGCAGCAAGGGTGTCCATTTAATTATCATTTCAATTCTAGCAAAGCTGCATGGTCATCCACGGTAACTGTTCTTTCGGGAACAGATACTACCGTCATATATAGTTAAATATGGCTTCCTGGCCATTGACCTTCTTGTGCGATCGCACACGCTATGCCCGAACTCGTACGGGACTTGGTAGATTAATCTGCCAGGAGTAATGAGTATGATGGGCAAACATCTATTAGGCGTACTACGAATGTAGTGGTGTGGACATGTTGGGAATGTATATCTCACGGTGAGCGTGCAAGGGATAAGTCCCTGCAGTCGCACTATCCTCTGTGCCCACGGTGGCTCAGATGGATAGAGCGTCTGCCATGTAAGCAGGAGATCCTGGGTTCGAGTCCCGGTCGGGGCACACATTTTCAGCATGTCCCCAATGAAGTACATCAACGCCTGTTTGCAGCTAGGGTGTCCATTTAATTATCATTTCATTTCTCTTTGATGCTATAGCGTAAAAGCATTTTAGTTGTGCATAGTCGAGTGCATAGTCGAATGCCCTAACAAGTTAACAACAGATCCCCATTGCATGTCTTCTGAAATTTAAGTCACCGAGAATTTCAGCTGATGGGCAAAATGTAGCACTCTCTGTAGAGAATCCGTTACGAAGGTCGTAATAGCTTAGCAATAAATCCTATCACACAGTAGTCTCTCAAATACCTTTGAAAACACTGGCAGCGGAGGGATGTAGCGCCACGCAGAGTGGCCGAGTGCTTTAAGGCGCCATGTCACGGATTGTGCACACCCTCCCGCCGGAGATTCGAGTCCTCCCTCGGGCATATATATATATATATATATATATATATATATATATATATATATATGTGTGTGTGTGTGTGTGTGTGTGTGTGTGTGTGTGTGTGTGTGTGTTGTTCTCAGCATAAGTTATTTTAAGTAGTGTGTAAGTCTAGGGACCGATGACCTCAGCAGTTTGGTCCCATAGGAAATCACACATTTGAACATTTCATGGGGCGATAGCTGTATATTACACGCCTCTCTTCACTTTCGTGGAGTGGCATAGCTATGGCATGTTTAAGCCTGTATGTTGTCATTTACTGTTTACACAAATAGCACTATATGAATAGGTCTGCACATGGCTTTAAAATCCTTCTTGATACACCAGTGTATCGAGAAGACTAAGAGTTTTTAATTTCATGATTTTTTTTAGTTTCCTTAGGAGTTATACTTTCGAAATGAAGAGCTACCATTGGTGTGATTTGCGTATGAATAAGTAGCTCACTGGTTTTTGTGGGAGGTTGTTTGGTTATTCTGGTCTGTGCCGTTACCTGAGGAACGTGACATCCCTGCTTGATCTGATTTTATGTGCCTATTTGTCTAATTTCTTATAATGTTATACATGCTTTCACTCTATTGTTTGACTAGCCGATTGTTTGTGCATAATGCACGTGTTTGGCCTTCCTAAACCTACATATTAGAATTTTACAGCAGTTCTTGTAATGCAATTTTCCTACTAGGTTAGTATTAGTCCTCTGTTCTGTCTTCTTTGGTACTTATTTAAATACCAATGGCTGACCATTCTGAGAAAACTATTTCTAAATATACTAACACATTTAGAATTTAATGTTCTGACTTGTTTAACTTGAGTGTTACCATTTACTGTTTTGCAGCTTGCAAGGTTTAAAGCTGTCAGAATGACCATTTGTTACAGCCTGAAATTTTACATCACTGTAATCTGTGGAGTATAAGAAACATATTACCAGTTATGGTCTCCCTGTAGCAATATACTAGTGTTGGGAATGAGATGATAGGGAAGTATAAAGTCGACAGTAAAAATTATAACTGTTTATGGCTTTTATTTTCGAAAGAAAGATAATGTTAAAATCACCACATACTGCATTTTCTCTGTTATTCTTATAAAGTTTTATGAGAATTGATTCCAGCTGAGAAAGAAAGTTTTTGACGTTTCCTAATGTGCAATGTAAATGTTATTCATATGATGGACTGAGTTTCCAGTTGGAGTATGACACCACAGCATTCAAAACGCTAAGTTACATCTATTGCTTGTGGCATGAGAGTATTGTTCATGTAAATTGCCACCTAATCTTGTCCCAAATTGGTCCTACATTAGTGCGAACATATTCAATAAGTATTTAAATCAACTTGTTTAATTTTTGTAGCTTGTAGGAGATGTTCAGTTAAATCTGCGGTGGTTGTATCTGCTCCAGCAATTTTTGAAGGAAAAGCAGAACCGCATCTCTCTTATTTAAAAGACTCCTTATATTGTGAGGAAATATTTTTAAGCAATACAGTTTTCCTGTTGTATCTCTGACAGGCTCCATAATGCTACATTTGACAAGGGAGGTATTATTATCTAAAGTATAACATTTACTCTCTAATTTTCACTGTACTTTAGCCTAAAAAAAGGTCTTTCTCGCGTATTAACGATAACTGGAATACACTGTAGTAAAAACCACTATTTCTCTTTTTTAGTAGCAGTACAACATTTTGTACCACATCCCCTGTATTTCACATAAAATTATTGCAGGTGCTTGTTTCGACCAGTTTTTTTTATTTGTTGTGAATTTTCTTCCAGTGGCATTCAGATAAAGACTATGTCTAGTACGAAATCTTTGACCAGCACCACTGATATCCAGAACATAATACGTTAGGGATGTACATGACGACAAAGTATCTCCAAAATCGATTATTGGTGAGACTGCGCTGTGACACACTACACGGCGACAGATCAGGTCCATAACATTCATTTAGTGTTAGTGTGAAAACGTTGGCAGTCAGATTTAGAGCTTCCTGGAATCGTGTTCTCTTACCTTTTCTTGTCTGCGAGGTGCTTATCGGATTAAAAGTTTGCGGGAGAGGCGCCTGAGTGCTTCGTTAACCTAATAACTAAGTTAATAAACCAGTTTTCCCCGTAATGAAGGGTCATATTTTCGTAGATGCAAAACACACACAAGAGCGCTAGCGTCTAGTTTCGTAACCCTTCACACTGTTAATGGTACAGGACTCCGTCTGCCGAGGCGTACTCGATAGAAGCAACTTTTTTATGGCTTCTGATGAACGCGAAAAGCTATAAACAAATATTCAGCAGCAGTAAATTAAGAAAATCTGTTTGCACAAGCCAAATAATAATCCGTAATAAAATACTAACTTATTTACCAATTTTAAATGTACCAGCTCCCTAAATAACGTCTGGTTAAAGTATTAGAGGCGAAAAAATTCTGTTTCAACAGGTACACGGATTTCACATTGTGAATGCAGTACTGTTCTCGTTAATATTACTTCATGGCTGAACCTAATGGTCATTACATTAGTGTAATCTCTACTAATCATGCTGATTGTACTACGTTGTGCGTTTAAAAACTGGAGTATTTTACAGGAAGAATAAGAGACACAGCGATAAAGCATTATTTCCTGCAAATGTGTGTTCACTTTGTATTATAAAATCATAAAATCTGTAGTTATAAAGGTCTTAAATGGATCCATTATCTACAACGTTGACTGAAAATGTATATTAAGAACACCTCCTCTGACAATTTCTCCGACATGTTGTTGCAGTGATGAACTGCACTGTTAAACGTTATCATCACACAAATTGAAACAATCAGTAGTAATATACACAATTTTTTGGGTATGAGTATGGAAGAAATCCACATACAGCGCCTGTATACATGTCTCGATCGCTTCTTAACCACTTACATCTAAATAATTTTCTATAGACAGTAGAACGAAAACCATTGGGTGTCTGGTTAGTTTCTAGCTTGATGATAGCGAAGGGATAGCACACAAATTGTGCTACTAGGAAAAGACCATGGCCTTGCGCTGTACTGCCTAACTTCTCTTTGCTGCAGGATCCTTGAACATATTCTCAGTTCGAATATAATAAACTTTTTTGACACTGAGAAGGTTATGTGCACGAGTCAGCTTGCATTTAGAAAGTATCGCCCGTGCGAATCTCAGCTTGCCAATTTCTCAGATGACATACTGAGAACTATGGATGAAGGACAACAGGTAGCTTCCATATTTCTAGATTTCCAAAAATCATTTGACACGGTGTCCCATTGCAGGCTATTAACGAAGGTACGGGCATATGGAATAAGTTCACAGATAAGTGAGTGGCTCTAAGACTTCTCAAAATATAGAACCCAGTATGTTGTCCTCGACAGCGAGTGTTCATCACAGAGAAGGGTATCGTCAGAAATGGCGCACAGAAGTGTGATAGGACAGCTATTGTTCTCTATACACATAAATGATTTTGCTGACAGGGTGGGTAGCAATCCGTAATTGTTTGCTAATGATACCGTGGTGTACGGTAAGGTGTCAAAGTTGAGTGACTGTAGGAAGATACAAGACGACTTAGACAAAATTTCCAGTTGTCGTGGTGAATGGCAACTAGCCCTGAATGCGGAGAAATGTAAGTTAATGTGGATGAGCGGAAATATCAAATCTGTAAGTTCGGATACAGTGTTACTAGTGTCCTGCTTGATACAATCAAATCGTTTATGTATCTGGGCATAACGTTGCAAAGCGATATGAGGTGGAACGAGCATGTGAGAATTGTGTAGGGAAGGCGAATGGTTGACTTCGGTTTATTGGGAGAACTTTAGGAAAGAGTGGTTCATCTGTAAAGGAGACCCCATATAGGCCGACTGCTACGGTCGCAGGTTCGAATCCTGCCTCGGGCATGGATGTGTGTGATGTCCTTAGGTTTAAGTAGTTCTAAGTTCTAGGGGACTGATGACCACAGATGTTAAGTCCATAGTGCTCAGAGCCATCTGAACCATCAGACCCCATATAGGACGCTGGTGCGACCTATTCTTGAGTATTACTCCAGTGTTTGGGATCCGTACCCACTCGGATTGAAGGTAAACAATGAAGTAATCTAGACGATGGCTGCCAAATTTGTTACCGGTATGTTCGAACAACACGTGTTACGGGGATGCTTTGGGAACTCAAATGGGAATTCCTGGAGGGAAGGCGACGTTCTATTCTAGAAAAGCTATTTAGAAAATTTAGAGAACCGGCATCTGATGCTGACTTCCGAACGGTTGTACTGCCGCCGAAATTCATTGCGCGTAAGGATCATGAAGATAAGATACGAGAAATTAGGGCTCATACGGAGGCATGTAGACTGTTGTTTTTCCCTCGCTCTATTTGCGAGTGGAACAGTAAAGGAAATGACAAGTAGTGGTACATGGTACCCTCTGCCACGCACCGTACCGTGGCTAGCGGAGTATCTATGTAGATGTAACTGTAGATGAAGAGGTAAGAAACATCACGATATTAGTTTTAACTGGCATAAGAAACAATGCGACACCGGACTCGGATTCTGAGAGTGTGTCATCCTATTCATTGCGCGGCATGAGCCTGTCTTGGTGTTCTAGTATATTCGGCTTCGTACAAGTAAGCGAAAAGTGTTGCGGATGTAAATGCGACACAGACCGCAAATAGCGGGATCAGTCAAGTCTTGCCGATATCGTCGGTCGTATGACTCAGAACCTCTCACGCGCCGTTGAATTTCCTACTGCGTTCTCCAGTTTATACAAGTTGTCAGGTTGTTGAGTAGCTGTTTGTGGTAAAGGCCGCCTTGTGGCTTGCTGTGTCTCAAAATATTAGCCGTGTTGAAATTTTCTATTAATGCAGTAGACAAAGATCAGAGCCTTGAAATGACACAGTCCGTTACTGAGGCTGTAGCATTCAAGTCCGACATCGATTAAGGCCATGCTAGGGTCGTCCTTTACAAAACTGCGCTACGAGTACCTTCCCCATGATACTCTAATGAGAATTTGTACTCCGTATTTAAATTTGATCCTCCCATAAACCTTTCACGTGTGTCTAGCAATAACTTTCCAGCGTACTTTATACTCTGTTTTCTTGAACTTCAAATTTCACTATCGATGGTGTTACTATTTGTGTTTACAATATCATTGGAAAATATTCCCTTCATTTGCGTGACAAACTGAAGAATCTATTCGTCAGAGAACTGCTGTTAAATAATTTAGCAACACTATGAAAATGAACTTCCATTCCTCAAATAAACATGTGTTCCTTAGCTTCCCATCGTTTCATTGTCACATGTTATAGTTTTACTCAACGGAAACGGAACAAAGAGACATTGGAATTAACGCCGTTGACAACACCGTTAAGTGCATACTGGACAGAATAGCTATGAAAAATACGTTATACGTGTAGTTCCTGAGGGCAATATACGAATTTTCAGTGTTATTTCCAAATATTTTTATTGTAGATTTTAAACCAAAAGATTTATTTTCAAACAGGAAGAATAAGCAAGTGCCTTCACTTTATACTACTGAAGAGCACAAAATAATATACTTTTATGCACTATTTTTCAAATAAAATTAATGTTGTACAGCAATCACTAAATTTTAATGGGGAATAAGCAGTCTTGCCCTTGATATATAGGGACCGATGACCTCAGTAGTTTGGTCCCATAAGGCCTTACCACAACTTTCCAAAAAAGTTCAGATTTAAGTATGTGGTCAGGACGATAGCAGGACAACTCATGTGAATTAGTCAGCACTTGAAAAGTAGTTTAAATATCTGAACCATGCTGGCACAGGTCTAGGTACTACTTTGACTGAAGGCGACGAGACGGTGCATTGAATGCAGTATACAACAAATTTTTGAAGGCGATGAGACGGTACATTGGATGCAATATAAAATAAATTTCTTTTAATTCACATCTATGGTCTCAAACTTATATGTCCTCCGACAAGCGGTTCCATGCCCAATACTTGTATTGTATAGTATTTTATTTTAACCGGGGGCCTAGAAACAACGGAGAGGCTCCGTCCCCTCCGCAGCCGCAGTGGTCCACAACCCCACGACGGCTACCGCAGTCCACTTCACCACTCCGCCGCCCCACACCGAACCCAGGGTTATTGTGCGGGTCACACCAGGCGAGTGTAACCCCTATGTTTGCGTGGTAGAGTAATGGTGTGCACGCGTACGTGGAGAACTTGTTTGCGCATCAATCGCCGACATAGTGTAGCTGAGGCGGAATAAGGGTAACCAGCCCGCATTCGCCGTGGCATATGGAAAACCGCCTAAAAATCATCCACAGACTGGGCGGCTCACCAGACCTCGACACAAGTCTGCCGGGCGAATTCGTGCCGGGGACCAGGCGCTCCTTCCCAATCCGGAAAGCCGTACGTTAGACCGCACGGCCAACCGGGCGGGCCGTGCCCAATGCCTGCTTTATTTTCGTTGACAATCTTTCCACTTTAATCACTCGACCCCTCTGTTATATATATCCTCCTTATGGCTTTACCTACTATAGAGTTTTCTTACGTTGTGCGAATAACTAGTGTTCTCTTGCCGATTCTCTGTCTATACAATATATGTACTTCATTAACTAGGCAATCTTCCTCTTGCACTGGTACGGTGTTTTATCATTCTTTTCTTGGAACGGTGTACCGCAGGGTAGGAGGGGCCGTCTGGCGGTAACGTTCCTACAACCACCTCTCGTCTTTGCGGCGTTCTGGCAGTAGTGCCAACAGAGGGCGTTGATTATGTACAGTAATCTCCTTTTATTAATTGGGCTTCCTTAGCTATTCGTTTTGTAATTGTTTTATATTATTGTGTGCACTCGGAAAGCTATTTATTCTTTACGTCATTACCTAAAATATCGCCATTAGCGTGTATCAGAATTAATGTCACTTAACTTTTTCTTTTTTAACAATCAAACTTTTGTCGTGTTTTAATTGTTTTGCATTTTATAGCTGTAATGACTTTTATACCTTATAAGCCGACGACAGACTTTACTAACTGTATGCCTCTTTTTATTTGACATCGTACAATTATCATTGATGAATATGTGCACGCCTGCATTAGCGACATCTGGCGAGGTTGCAACACCAACATTTCGTGGCTACTGTACGGCAGTTCGTTTTGAACAGTAATGCTGCTGACAAGATAACTCTTGTGTGTACTGTTATTTATACAGATGAGACAATGCCGGCGTTGATTTTGCGTTCAGCTTTTGACAATGCCACTATGGTTCCAATATATTAGGACATGCTTTTACAAAACAGGTATGTCTCGTCATATTTAGCGTGCATAATTTTCATATATATATATATCATTAATACCTTTTATCATAGTCTGTTTTATTTTTTTAAGCTGTAGACAATCTGCTAACTGTATTTTTTCCATATTCTGCTGCAGAACTGTTGACTGAAACCGGTAGCATGAGAACCTACAAGTTTGTGACCATGGACGAGATATAAAAGATCATTCTACATTGTCGGGTCAGTGTTCCATTTGCGACCGTGTCGCAGCTTGTAGGAATACTGTACAGATGGGATACCCGCTCCATTAAACCTCTTTGCGTTGATAGCCATACGACATTTTTGTTGCACGAAATATCAGTGGTTCTTCATACTGCATTGTACCACGGAGCTTTGTGTCTTCTCCTTGCTACACACATCCACAGGAACATCCATCCAACACTGTGCTTGACGATACAATATCGCCGAGATTGTCCTTGACGATACACTATCTTCGAGACTATGCTTGACGGCACGGTACCACCGTACAACAGCGGCAGCTCACATCACTCCTTCTACAGGCTTACAGCTATCACGCGACCCAACTTTACCAACTAGACTGAGTGCACTCTTCAGTGGCCACGATACAATTGATTTTCCGGCTTAGCGACCACTTCTCTTGTAGAATCTTTATATTTATTAAAAACGGAGACTTTCCAACTGGTTTTCCTTCCTAACGCCACATTACTCACACTGCCTATAAGCACTATGCAGGTACCAACAAATTTACTCTAATAGTTACCATAAATCCAATTCCTGATAAATAGTGGCCCACTTAGGAGGAGAGGAGAAATTGAAATGAAACGTCGCAGGTTGAAATGGAACGTGATTTTATTTCTGACTGGTTCTTGACACTGTCCGAACAGGCCTTGGAAGGCCAAATGTTACCAACCGACTTCCGTGTCTTCCTCACCGATAGGTGTCACTAGATGCGGATATGGAGGGGCATGTGGTCAGCACACCAATCTCCCAGCCGTTGTCAGCTTTCGTCATCCGAGCAGGTACCTCTCAATTAAGCAGCTGCTGAATTGGCCTCACATGGGCTGAGTGCACCCCACTTGCCACAGCACTCAACCGAATTGTACGATGACCCAACCAAGTGTTAGCCAACCCCAGCAGCCCTTGACTTCGGTGTTATCACTGCAGCAAAGCCGCTGACCGATTTTTTTTCAGCGATTACTGAATCAAGTCAAAGACTATATGAAACGGGCACGATGAGCCAATTTATCAGTATGAGATTGCAGCCACACTGCACACAGGGGCAAACTGATTGGTTGGGGAAGGTGCCATAAAGCTGTTGAGCCGCTCCTGAGGCAAGCCGGCCCACAACTCTTGTAACTGCTCCTCGATATCCTGTAGAGGGGCTATGAGATGGCGTTGGGTTCCAAGCTGGTCCCACACACGTTCCATTGAAGACAGATTTAAGGATACTGCTGGTCATAGGACAACCTCAAGATCATGTATACAGTTCATAGTCATGTGACATATGTAGACGAGTACTACCCTGTTGTAAAATGGTACCTCCATGTGTTCACACGAAAGGTAACACCTGAGGAGGCATGATGTCTTTTGGCATACCGTTGTGTGATACTTCCGTCACTCACTACCAGCCATGAGCAGAAGTCATGAGCCATACTTGATAGCTCCCTACTCCATGGCACCAGCAGCAACACCGCTGTGCCTCTCCAAAACACTGCTAGAATGGGATCTCCGTCCAGTTCACCTACGGCACTACAGATCGTCGATTCGTCCCTGAGCACAATGTGCCGCCATTCACCTGCAGTCTGTGTTTCCGCCGGCGGGGGTGGTCGAGCGGTTCTAGGCGCTACAGTCTGGAACCGCGTGACCGCTACGGTCGCAGGTTCGAATCCTGCCTCGGGCATGGATTTATGTGATGTCCATAGGTTAGTTAGGTTTAAGTAGTTCTAAGTTATAGGGGGCTGATGACCTCAGACGTTAAGTCCCATAGCGCTCAGAGCCATTTGAATTTAGTCTGTGTTTCCTGATCACGACACCACGCCAAACGCAGTCGCTTGTATTACGGCATTAACGGCAGGACCTGCATTAGACAGCAATTCTCCAGTCTGGCTGCTGCTTGTCTCCGTCCAGCGGTGCAGCATTACGCGCAGTGTTGCAGGGAGACCATTACACTATCTCATATACCAGGCGGAGATGTGAAGGGATTATGATGTCGTTGGTGCACAATACAGGGATCATTGCATGTGGTGTTCGGACATATTTCCATTCAGTCGAACATCAGACCACTGTCACATCCGCACACATATCGACATTGCACAATTCGACCAAACGTCGAAAAGGAGACCCACAATTGGATCCCTTCTAAAGTCTGAAAACGCTGTCTCAGACGTGGCACCTACGTACCCCTCACAGTAATCGTTCACTAGCAGACGCTCTTCGCGCCCCTTATACATGTTGTCCCCTTTATCTTGAGCACCCTAAGTAACTGTTTGTCCAGATGCAAATTACAAAATGTTTCAAGCAAACGTTCTTTAACCGTCAGGAGGACATCAATCAGCATGATTGTCTTCGTTGTAGATTTGTTTTTTACAATGATATGAACAGCGGCATGACTTTTTTAAATGACACCCTGTATTTTTTATTCGGTAATTAATTTCCTCTCCCAAAGACCTACTCAAAAATGCATCAGAGTGTACCATTCAATGAAACACAATGTTATTAATTACACAACACAACACTGACGTTGACGCTCCCAGCGCTTAGTGCAGGTACTCGGGGTAATTGAACACATCCACGTCCTGTCCTTGACAGAGGACATATGTAAACACAAGTCATTCCTTCAACCATCGTCAGTTGAAGAGCTGTGTGAGTAGAATGTACACCAACGAAGAGAAGGTAGAAATGCTACTCATCCATGGGGAATGTAAGTTAGCAAAACAGTAATTGCGATACTGTTCTCTGACGTAGGGGTACATTTAGTACAGTAGTTTAGTCCTTTTAAATACTGTTGTGTAGAGTAGGCATACAGTAAAGGCTGTCCTTCCTACAAACTACATCGACATAACGTTTATTTTATTGTTGTTGCTGATGGTAGGTGAAATGCTACGCAGCCGGCAGAACTGTACAGATAGCGATATCCTAACAAGAACCCACCTCCCCGACGGATGTTTTCTCGTGTTGTTGCGAAGCTTCAGGAAATGGGAAGTTTCAACCCACGACAACGCAATCGTCGTAGCACTCGCACGGACGAAGCTGCCAAAGTCACTGTGCACGCTTCCGTTGCTATTAATTCACATGTGTGCACAGGACAGCTTGAACATGAGAATGGCATTCTTAAAACCAGTGTACATCGTATTCTTACACTTCACCAGTTCCATCCTTACCATGTACACCTACATCAAGAATTGCATTGGAATGACTTCCAGAATCGTGTACAGTTCTGTCAGTGGTCACAGCAGCAAATCCTCGAAAACCCATTTTCTATTTACCGATGAATGTTCCTTCTCAAACAAAGGACAGGTAAATACGAGGAACATGCATTATTGGTCCAGCGACAACCCACGATGGCTTAGACAGCTGTAACATCATCGTCAGTGCAGGGTTAACGTTTGGTATAGGATGTTTGGTACTACAATTATTGGCCCTTCTTTCGTCAATGGTAGTCTAAACGGCACAGCGTATGCCAACTTCCTCAGACTAATTCTCCCTCCTCTTCTGGATAAAGCGCCGCTAGGAACCAGAATGGTTATGTAGTATCAACACGATGGATGTCCAGCACATAATGCCTTGCGTGCCTGTTGTGTTCTGAATCTAAGATATCCTGCCAGATGGATTGGAGGAGGAGGAGGAACAGTTACTTGACCTGCTAGGTCTCCTGATTTAAATCCTCTGCACTTTTTTCTTTGGGGATGCGTTAAAGACATTGTCTATCGTGATATTCCAATAGCTCCAGAGGACATGCAGAAATGTACCGTGCTTGCTTGTAATTCTCTTCAGCAGGCAACATTGGAAGCAGCAAATAATTCTTTCATTCAACGAGTGCACCAGTGTATCGGTGTCCAGGGTCACCACTTTGAGCATCAGTTTTGTGTTATGTTTTTACTTGGTTTTCATTTGTTTCTTTACAACTCGAGCAAGTGGACGAGTTTGTGACCCGGGGCTCAATGTCAGTATCGTCTTCTGTCATTAATAACGCTGTGTTTCAGTGAATGGTAAATTGTAATACATTTCTAAATAGGTCTTTAGGAGAGGAAATGAATTACCGAATAAAAAATATAGGTAAAGTTACAACGAAGGCAATGATGTTGATTGATGTCCCACTGACGGCTAAAGAACATTTGCTTTAAACATTTTGTAATTTGCATTTGGACAAACAGTTACTTAGGGTGGTCAAGATAAATGGGACACCCTGTATGCGCTAATAGGCATGGTAGTAACACTAAACACGAACAGAAGTGACCGTTCGATCTGTAACAGAGATGTATAACTTCAGGCAGTTACGTACCACTGCGGTGTGTGTGTACGAAGCAACATTATAATCCAATAGTGTCTTCTGCGTGATTTCCTCTTTGTGACAAGGCAACGCATTTTCCAAAAATTAATACAAACAAAAGCTTTTACAGAATTAAAATATTCTGTCAAAAGAGAAATGAAGATATTTTTGTACGTGTGTAAAGACAGATTGCATATGCGGTAGTGTTACATAGTTTCCAAACACCATATTTATTTAAAATGCGTTGTTTCTCTGTATTCCAACAGCAGGCATTGTCTGCAGGGGGAGCGACTGTTAAAACGAAGTTTTCGAAAACAGCCGTAAGCTGCACTTTGTATCTTTTACTGATCGGTTTCGCTCTACATATGAACAATGGTATCACCAGAATATACACTGTAAAAAATAAAAATTGAGAGAGTACGGAAAAGTCACATTAACATTACGTACAGTACATATTCTACTTCCAGTAAAGAGACTTACACTTAAGGTTCGTTTACAGCATTTACTACTGTACTTTAAACGTAAGTTTAAGTACTACACTACAGCCAGATTAATCTTTAGAGCTGTCAGCTAACTTTAAAGGCAATCTTCAACGCTATCAGCCAACTTAAACGTAAGTGACCATACTGGAAGTAGAATATGTATTTTACGTAGTGTCAATGTAAGTTCAAATCAAATGGCTCTGAGCACTATGGGACTTAACGTCGATGGTCATAAGTCCCCTAGAACTTAGAACTACTTAAACCTAACTAACCTAAGGACATCACACAACACCCAGTCATCACGAGGCAGAGAAAATCCCTGACCCCGCCGGTAATCGAATCCGGGAACCCGGGCGTGGGAAGCGAGAACGCTACCGCACGACCACGAGCTGAGGACTCGATGTAAGTTTTCCGTATTATCTCAACTAGTGTCTCTTACAGTGTATATTCTGATGATGCACTTGTTCATTTGAAGAGCGAAACTGGTCAATAAAAAATACAAAGTGCCTGTTGAGACTGTTTTCGAAAACTGTGTTTCACTGTGTTTAATGTGTCAGAAACATCGTGCATTTGGCGTGTCTGTGATCAACAATTCCTTGATGCACTTACTAGGTACCTCTACTGGGAGCCTCATGGAAATGTTGATTCCTAGCACGATGTGCCACACCCATCTGCCAAGTATTTTTCGGTTATTGATAATGGCATACTAACAGTCGTTTCCCTCGCTCTATTTGCGAGTGGAACAGGAAAGGAAGTGACAGTTACTGGTACAGGATACCCTCCGGCACTCACCATAAGGTGGCTTGCGGAATACCTATGTAGATGTAGATGACGAAATGAAACCGGTATATCCTTTTAACAACGCCACGTTCTCATATTTGATCGACCTGCCTTTCTTCAATTTACCCTTATTCCCATATATAAGCATTTTTTTACATGTTCATACTAGCCATTTTATTGGCCAAAGCCCAAATTTACTGCCGAAGAACGGTTTACTACGGCTCCAACACCCACGCTAATTCTGGAGTTTATAAGCTGTTTGGGAGTTTACAACCTGTTATTCACGATGAAGAATTACCATAAGAAATATTCACTTTCGCCGCGTCACATGCTTTCCTACCCAAACGCATAAAGCGAATCACTTAACTTGCAACGACGTAGCACAAATTACAGAAAGTGGTTTATGTTGGAACGGTGTCTAATAAATGGTGGTTCACAATGTCCACGCCAGCTTGTGTTAGCAACGACATCTGTCTCCTGACAGAGGTACTTACGTAACCGCCCTCGATTGTGCAGGAAATTACTGATTTTGCTTGGGGCGGAGGATAGGAATATCGAATCTCCGAGCTCTCGAATGGAATCGACAGACAGTGTCGACGTGCCGCAATATAGTACAACGCGTTTCATTGTTTTCGTTTACATACCCCTCCAAAACAAGTCATCCCACTTTCAATTTGACGGGAAGTAATTTCGTTCAGATGCGCATTGCCTTTCAACGTCTGAACCCACATAACGTCCATGTGAGGGCAACAACAAGCACTTTTCTCGGAATGGAATTGTGGAATTAGTGCACTGCTGCCATGACTCTTTCTCTCCCCCTCTCTCGGACTGTGTGCAGATGCAGTAAACTATTGTTTAGTGACTGCTGTTATTTCCCTCCAAGATATATTGGTCACAGCGCAAAAAGAGAAAATGCTATCTAATTTTGTCGTATTTTACGTCCGCATTTCGTATAGGTACACTCCTGGAAATGGAAAAAAGAACACATTGACACCGGTGTGTCAGACCCACCATACTTGCTCCGGACACTGCGAGAGGGCTGTACAAGCAATGATCACACGCACGGCACAGCGGACACACCAGGAACCGCGGTGTTGGCCGTCGAATGGCGCTAGCTGCGCAGCATTTGTGCACCGCCGCCGTCAGTGTCAGCCAGTTTGCCGTGGCATACGGAGCTCCATCGCAGTCTTTAACACTGGTAGCATGCCGCGACAGCGTGGACGTGAACCGTATGTGCAGTTGACGGACTTTGAGCGAGGGCGTATAGTGGGCATACGGGAGGCCGGGTGGACGTACCGCCGAATTGCTCAACACGTGGGGCGTGAGGTCTCCACAGTACATCGATGTTGTCGCCAGTGGTCGGCGGAAGGTGCACGTGCCCGTCGACCTGGGACCGGACCGCAGCGACGCACGGATGCACGCCAAGACCGTAGGATCCTACGCAGTGCCGTAGGGGACCGCACCGCCACTTTCCAGCAAATTAGGGACACTGTTGCTCCTGGGGTATCGGTGAGGACCATTCGCAACCGTCTCCATGAAGCTGGGCTACGGTCCCGCACACCGTTAGGCCGTCTTCCGCTCACGCCCCAACATCGTGCAGCCCGCCTCCAGTGGTGTCGCGACAGGCGTGAATGGAGGGACGAATGGAGACGTGTCGTCTTCAGCAATGAGAGTCGCTTCTGCCTTGGTGCCAATGATGGTCGTATGCGTGTTTGGCGCCGTGCAGGTGAGCGCCACAATCAGGACTGCATACGACCGAGGCACACAGGGCCAACACCCGGCATCATGGTGTGGGGAGCGATCTCCTACACTGGCCGTACACCACTGGTGATCGTCGAGGGGACACTGAATAGTGCACGGTACATCCAAACCGTCATCGAACCCATCGTTCTACCATTCCTAGACCGGCAAGGGAACTTGCTGTTCCAACAGGACAATGCACGTCCGCATGTATCCCGTGCCACCCAACGTGCTCTAGAAGGTGTAAGTCAACTACCCTGGCCAGCAAGATCTCCGGATCTGTCCCCCATTGAGCATGTTTGGGACTGGATGAAGCGTCGTCTCACGCGGTCTGCACGTCCAGCACGAACGCTGGTCCAACTGAGGCGCCAGGTGGAAATGGCATGGCAAGCCGTTCCACAGGACTACATCCAGCATCTCTACGATCGTCTCCATGGGAGAATAGCAGCCTGCATTGCTGCGAAAGGTGGATATACACTGTACTAGTGCCGACATTGTGCATGCTCTGTTGCCTGTGTCTATGTGCCTGTTGTTCTGTCAGTGTGATCATGTGATGTATCTGACCCCAGGAATGTGTCAATAAAGTTTCCCCTTCCTGGGACAATGAATTCACGGTGTTCTTATTTCAATTTCCAGGAGTGTATATTTCTCCACGTCCTTTGCCTATAGCTCTAATTTGACACGTACATTAGAAAACGTCAGTTGGATGCTTCATTCCCATTATTGCCATTATTGTAATATTCATACGCCATTTTACTACACGTATTTCACCAGTGCGATTCACGCAGTGACGAGTGCACGTACGTGTTTATGTAGTGTTCAAAATGGTTCAAATGGCTCTGAGCACTATGGGACTCAACTGCTGAGGTCATTAGTCCCCTAGAACTTAGAACTAGTTAAACCTAACTAACCTAAGGACATCACAAACATCCATGCCCGAGGCAGGATTCGAACCTGCGACCGTAGCGGTCTTGCGGTTCCTGACTGCAGCGCCTTTAACTATGTAGTGTAACCTAAATATTAAATTGATTTTCCTACTTGGAAACAGAGGGTGTCAATGAGAAGAGATCCGACAGAAACTCATAGATTTGAGTCTAAAATCGAAACAATTCCATTTTATTCATGTATTACATTTTTCAATCCCTATAGCTCATGCTGTTGAGAGTCACATCGTAGTTAGCTGATAGCTTTGCAAACATCATGCTTCTGGCAGCAGCCTATGATAACTGAAGGTTTCATTACTTCGTATAGACTGTGTTATTATCCACTTAATGTTTGCTTACAAGTAGTGAGCGGATAAAAATAGCATTGTCGTACAGGCATCTACCCTAGAGGCAATTTAACATACAAAACTGAGAGTGATTCAGATAATAGGATTTAGATAAAATAATGGTTATTGTGGCTCTTATTATTTCGATTAACTTACACTAAAATGACGAAAAGAGGTATTAAATCGGCAATAAAACCAAAGAAAATAAAAAAACCGGACAAGCGCGTATACGAGTTGTGCTCTGAGTTTCCCTACAATGTTATCTACACAGACAGTTGATCTACAGGTTTTGATGAGTGACTTCGTGAGCATCAAAACATGTGCGATAAATGGTCACGTCTTTGGATTCCATTCACTTAGAAGCTTAAATTTCTAAAACCACCAACGGACCGTACACCTCAGCATTTAACACAAATTTCAACTTCATTACCCATTCCTCACAAAGAGGGGTCTTAATGACTGGCAGACGGAGAACAAAGTGATTCTGTAATGGTCCTGTTTTGCCAACTGAGGCACGGAGTGCCAAAAAGAGAAGTGTAGATAAGTGCTTCCTTCTCCGGTGGTAGTAAACTGTGAGCAGTATACCTCTAAACGATCTAAATATGTTGTGAATGCAGAATAAACCACTTTGCAGCGGAACTGTCGTTGCTGGGGAAACTTTTTTCTACGTGGTATCCACTGAAGTATGTATACGAGAGTCTGGCGTTTCTCCATCCGTTATATTCGTCACCATCCATCTGTGACAGCGAAGACAAGTTAACGCTCCGTTAAGGGTGACTATCGGACAAATCCGTCACCAGGAAAGTACAGGCTGTCCAACAAGAAACACCGACCTAGTAAACTCTGCTCGCTGACGATGCCCACTTAAGTATGTCTCGTGCAAGACAGGAACGTAATTGTAACAGTAATAGTATTCAGCAAATCAGTTCAGAGCGATTCCTGCAGGGTACCTGGAGAGTAGTATGGCCGATCAATGAATCTAACATATACTGCTAGTGGTAAAATTTATAATGAAAGTGTCAACAACAGTACCGTAGACGTCAGCTGCAGCACATTGAAGTAATGACCGAAATACGTTCACTGAGTTCGGTAATTTCAGTACAATGCAGTAGGCTTCAATATCTTACGCAGTAGTATCGTGAGACAGAGCAATGGTGAGGTAACATTCAGGACGCCTTTGTACTTTTTTTGATGCTTGAATGGTTAATTATTTCGACTAACGCTATAGTGGTACTCAACAGAACATGCTTTTTTCGTCTCTACTGATCCATTGTGGACATGGGACGGTGGCTCATCAAGTATATAACAATGAAATTCATCAGTAGTCGTGAATTTGAGATGTTATTTTATTTCATTTTTACTATCAGTTTCGACATTCCATTCTCCCATCTTCAGGCCCATATGCATGTCTCAAAAATAAACGATGTTGGCATTCTGGCCATACGTTACTGTATGTCGTGAATTCTAAACCGTATCCCAAGTGCTATCTTCGAAGGCCTGATTGCAACTGGAGCATATACAAGCACGTAACAAAACTACCTTTGGGATGCATTTGGCAGAGACTGGCATTACTGTATGGAGCACTGAAAACAGTATGCGTATTCTCTACAGAGCGACACAAAGTCGTACTTTCAGTTTATTGGAGGAGCCTGAAACAGTGCACAGTGGACAAAGCAGCATTGTGCATAGTGACCTCTGTGCTTCCTCTCACAAAATGTTCTACATTAATCTGCTTTTTTTCTTTCTTTATTGTTATTTCATCGACCTCGCCTCATTTAGGCGGGGATGGTATATGTCAGCGGTACAACATTCTTCTCATCAGCCACAAGCTTTAAAATCGTTAACAAAGGTGAAACAAGCATAATTAAAAGATAATAAGTTGAGAGCTGTCTTTAAAATGTGTCAAAAGATGAAATTTGTTGGTGTTTACATAAAATATTAGTTTTTTTCGGACTGAATGGGAGGAACTTCAGTGTATGGGTCGTCCTTCGTACGGAGTGTATTTGATATTTGCTTTGTTTTGCAATGCTGCTCGTGTCGGTCTGTTTTTTGATTGCCGCTTCTCTGTTTCTATAATGGATTTTATTGGCTATCTGTTCTCATTAACTGAAACGCAAAATGGTTTGTGATGCTTCTCTTGATGCGGTGTATCGCCAGATGCAAGGGACGCTGCGGTGGTTATCTCCCTTTGGTCAGTACCCGCCCTTGCCGCATTCCGAAGGCTACAGCAATAGAGGATGGTGATCGCTTACGACAGTCTTAAGTTTCGGTCATCGGGCTTCTTTCCATTACTTATTTTGTCATTTTTATGAAATTTCTTTACCTCCCCAAATTTATTTCGGACTGAATGGGAGGAACTAAAAGATGAAAACAGATATATAGTTTTGAAACACAGCTAAAATGGTGACGCTCTTCTACAAAAACAGCGCTGCACTTTCAGTATATTTGAAGGATTTGCTCTGGAAAGAAGGATATGAGAAGGGGAAAATGTTTCTATGGAGTTGAAAGGTGTGGGGATAAAGCTATAGAGTCTGATAGGTGGAAACTATGGAGAAGAAGATAGGTGTTTGGGTCGATAGTGGAAAGAGAGGAGGTGAGGAGAAGTCTGGTTGGTGGACAGTGTCGTGATATGTAGAGTGGAGAGGGATGGGGAGAGAAGTGAGGGAGAGGCGGACCCTTGATGTAGTGTCGAGTAGGTGGGGAGGAGTAGCAGCTGGTACGATGGGTAAATATCGAGTTGAATTCCAGTGTCTGGGTCGTCCTTCGTACGGAGTGTATTTGATTTTTGCTTTGTTTTGCAGTGCTGCTCGTGTCGGCCTGTTTCTTGATTGCCGCTTCTCTGTTTCTATAATGGATTTTATTGGCTATCTGACCTCATTAACTGAAACGCAAAATGGTTTGTGATGCTTCTCTTGATGCGATGTATCGTCAGATGCAAGGGACGCTGCGGTGGTTATCTCCCTTTGGTCAGTACCCGCCCTTGCCACATTCCGAAGGCTACAGCAATAGCGGATGGTGTTTACTTACGACAGTCTTCAGTTTTGTTCATCAGGCTTCTTTCCATTAATTATTTTGTCATTTTTATGGAATTTCATTAGCTTCCCAAATTTGGTTCTTGCGTATATTACTACTGGTCATCTAAAGTTACCACGACAGCGTTTCGGCATCACATAGTGTCATTTACCCATCCTCATTTTAACAATGTTAAAAGTTTAATTTCATTTGTTTTTTAATACATTTCGTTTCACCATTGTAGAAACTTGTTACACCTACAGTTACAGATTAGTTTTTACTTAATTATGCCTTTTTAGTTTGCATATTGCATATTTGTCAAACACATATATAATTACAACAACAGACGAATTTACAGCACATATTTTTTGAGCGAAACATCCCAGATTTCTGTGAACAGTAGCGCCGTTCACATTATGACCCTCCGTCCCTATGGGCTAGTTTGCAACACATTATTAGTTCTGTTCGATAATGTACATGCTTATTTTATTTACATCAGCTGAGGGTGTTAGACAGGACTTATTACGATGAGGTGACAGAAGTCATGGGATAGCGATGCACACATATACAGATGGTGACAGTATCGCGCATACAAGGTATAAAAGAGCGGTGTATTGGCAAGTAGTTAATTGACGTGAAAAGGATTCAGACGTGATTATGGCCGCACGATGGAAATTAACTGACTCTGAACGCTGAACGGTAGCTGGAGCTAAACCCACGGTACACTCAGTTTCGGAAATCGTTAGGGAATTCAATAATCTGAGATCCACAGTGTCAAGGGTGTGCCGAGGATACCAAATTTCAGGCATTACCTCTCACCATGGACAACGCAGTGGCCGACGGCGTTCACTAAACGACCGACGGCAGCAGCGTTTGCATATAATTATCAATGCTAATACACAAGCAACAATGCTTGAAAAAACCTCAGAAATCGATGTGGAACGTGTCCGTAAGGACAGTGTGGCGAAATTTGACGTTGATGGGCTATGGCAGCAGACGACCGATGCGAGTGCATTTGCTAACAATGCGGCATAGCCTGCAGTAACTCTCCTGGACTCGTGACTATAACGGTTGTACCTTAGACGACTCGAAAACCGTGATCAAGTCAGATTTCGGTTGGTTGGAGCTGATGGTAGGGCTCACGCATCGTGCAGACTCCACATAGCCATGGACCCAAGTTTGTCACCAAAACCCTGTGGAAGGCTGTGGTGCTTCCATAATGGTGTGGAGTCAGAGTACATAGAATGGCTCGAGTCTTCTGGTGAAACTGAACTGATAGTTGACTGGAAATGGTTATGTTCGGCTACTTGTTGATCTTTTGCAACCAAACAACGATGAAATTTTCATGGATGGTAATGTGCCATGTCACTGGGCCACTATTGTTCGGTTTTTTCTGTTTTTCATTAACATTCTGTACAATTTGTGCGAATTATCTGGCCACCCAGATGTCCGAAATGATGATTCTCATCGAACATTACGGGACATAACGGAGAGGTCAGTTCGTGAACAAAGTCCTGCAACGGCTACACTTCCGTACTTACGATCCGCTATAGAGGCAGCATAGCTGAATATATGTGTAGGGGACTTTCAACGAATTGTTCAGCGCATACCACGTCGGGCTGCTGCACTCCACCCAGCAAAAGCGGGTCCGACACGATACTAGGAGGTATCTCAAGACTTTTTTCACTTCAGTGTATGTTATAATATGTTCTTAACAGGTGTATTTCCTGACATTTTTAAGTTTTTTAATTCTGAATTGATGAAATTAGTGCATTTTTATTATGTCATAATTTATTTTTGGAAGGTCAGCACTACCCATTAGTTGTACTAGGTTTTCTCTTCTTCTGGAAATCTGAAGACGGTAGCAAACCCAGATCGGGAGGCTGGAGACAAAATAATTCACTGGTGAGCGGCGGGATGTCAGTGTCCAATGGGCACATATTTTAACAAGCGACCACGTTGGTATCATCAGTGAGCTCGCAATGGCAATGTGGTTTCTTACCGAAATATTGTACCCACTTGATACTGACATCCGGCTGAACACACATGATCTACTTCGTCATCATGTCAGTAGTCATTCTGAAGATAGTTTTTGTGATGTCAGAATGGAAACAGAGAGACAAGTTATGTAAGTCCTGGTTTACTATTTTTAGCATCACTATCAACAACATGTAAAATTCCATACACCTTAACTGTCACTTTAATACCTTTGAACTAAATTACCAGTTACGCTCAATTCGGACGTGGAAGGACCATGGACTCAAACCTAGAGCAAACACAAATAAATTGCATGTATTTATATAATAATAAATTGTAAATAAACGTGTAAGTTACAACATACATTTATTGTATCGTAACTTGCACTGCTTAGAACAAATTGAAATGACACTGACGTTGCAGGTGTGATGGACGGCGTAGCTCCACAATCAAACGGCGTCTACAGCCTTTCTGACCACTGGCTCCACAAACTCATTGACAAATACAGGGCTCAGGAGAAGACTGAAACACGCATATAAAATCATTACAGCACAAAGTACTAACACGTTAAAAGGTCAATAACGTCGGAATTCAGAACCAGAAAATTGGTTTAAAAGATCAAAACCTACTCAGCCCATCTCGCTTCGATAAAAGGTTACCATGAACAGAGCTTAGTATCCAAGAAATCAACCATATAATCTTTACGAAAAGAACTGTGGGCAAAGTGCCGAGACGTTTAAAAGAAAATTGAAATTGAAATTCTTCAAACAGGAGAAATCGAAAAATCTTAAAATACTAAGTTCAAAAAAATTTAAAACCTAATAGCAGTTATTCTCAGCTCACAGTAATCAGACGATCCAAACCAATAACGATTTATATCCCGTTTATCTAAGCCCACTCATACTCATTCGTATTTGCAAGCGTCAAGTTGTCATTACCCGTCACAGTGTATGAGCGTGCTTAAGCCACTCTTACACTGTTTGCGTAAAGAGAAAGCCATGCTAAAAAAGTGTTCAGAAAAAATAGATACGCCACGCAACGTAGTAAAGGGTCACTGTCAGTTAAAACCAAGAGCCAGGACGTAGATTAAGAGGAGAGCAGGCTGACAAAATCTTTAGCTTCTGTTCCTTCTGTGGGTAACATTTCGTTTAGAGTAGCAAGAATCCTCAGTAAATGGTAGGTGAAAGTGATTCCCCGTCCACCATCTAAGATTGCAGAGCTTTTGGCATCAGTGAAGCACGACTTGTTATCGCGAAAGGCGGGAATTCACAAAATACATTGCGGTGTGGTACGGCTGAAACGTCCCCTTTTTAAAAATTATACAGGACTGTGCTTAAACTGACACACAATATTTTTAGCGCAACGCAATCTGACTATCAAAGATCCCTGCAAAAGAATGGCCCTGAGTAACATTAAACTATACCTTTCAGAAATCACTTACCTCACAAAAATCTTCATTACTCGAACTACTGCAATACAGCGAGCGCCACTACTGCCAGCTAAACAAAAGATTCAAACTACGGAAGGCACTAACTACTGATAGGGATAGTTAGCAAATGATGCCCAACGTTTTAACCTGTCATGATTTAATGTTGAAGACATAAGAAATTGTAATGCACGATGATCACTGTATACTTTTACGTGCTTACCAGAAAGAAAGAAACGGAATTTGTTAAATGCCCAAACGATAGCTAAAGCTTCTAATTCAGTAACGGAATAATTTTTTTCAGATTTTGATAGCACTCGGCTAGCAAAAGCAATGGTTTTCTGAACAGTAATGTCATTTTCTATGGCTTCTTGAAATAAATGGGCCCCAAGACCGACTTTAGAAGAATCCGTGCTAAGGCAGAAATCTTGTGACAGATCTGGATGAGCTAGTATTGGCGCGTTAAGTAGTGATTCTTTCAAAGAATTGAATTCCAACTGTGCTTGTTCATCCCAGTTCCAAATAGTATTTTTTCCAGTGAGAGAACAAAGTTTTGGTGTAACAAGAATTTGCATATTCAGAAAACGACGGTAAAAATTTACGAGACCTAGAAAACTGCGGACTTGTCTTTTTGTGGATGGAACTGGAATGGCTTTGATTGCTTCTAACTTTTCAGGATCCGGCTGAATGCCTTCAAAAGAAATAATATGTCCCAAAAACTTCACCTTTGACCTACCGAATTCAGACTTTTCCAAGTTAACTGTAATTCCAGATTCTGCAAAAATATGTAACACGCTGTTGAGGATGCGATTGTGTTGTTCCCATGAGGCTTCTGCTATCAGAATATCGTCTACATATAAGGTGATGTGACGTTTTAAGTACTCAGGTAATATGGAATTTAGCCCGCGAATAAATGCTGCCGAAGAAATGTTCAAACCAAAAGGAAGTTTCCGAAACTCATAACAAACGCCGAAACAAAGAAAAGCTGTGTATTTTCTACATTCTGGATGAAGTTCGATCTGATAAAAGCTGGATCTGAGATCAATAGAAGACAACACTTTTACACCATTAAAATTATGAAGAAGTTCTTCCATCGTCTGCGGCCTGTCTGTTTCAGGAATAATGATAGTATTGATTTGTCTCGAATCTAAGACAAGCCTGATCGATCCATTTTTCTTCTCGACAACATGTAATTGATTGTTGTATGAGCTTACTGCAGGCTCAATAATGCCCTCATTAAGCATAGATTGTATTTCTGTTCTAACACGGTCCCTATAATGTGCTGGAATTACGTAGGGTCTAACACAAAATTTAGTATGCTCACGAACACGAAATTGGTATTGAAATCCCTTGATTGTTCCTGTTTTGTGAGTAAAAACTGTGGAATGTGCTTATAAAATCTCAAAAAGGTCCTGCCTATCAGTTTCACTACAATTCTCAATTATTTGAATTTTATTGTGAATTAACTCATTAATTTCAAATATGCCGTCGATATCATCCCTGTCAGTACTTGCAGAGTGATTGTTAGTGTCTAGTTCCGTAGAAAATTCCGAACTGTTGTCTAACAGAAGGTAAAGCCGATTAATTTCCTCGTCATGGTTTGAGAGCCAATCTTCAAATTTTCAAAGCTATTGACTTACCTTCCTTCTCTAGACTTATTTCAGCATTGTGAAAGTTTAAGATTGCTTTGTATTCATTCAAAAAGTTTACTCCCAATATAATTTCCGTCGACAATAATCGAACAATAAGAAAGTTCATAGAGAAGCTGTGGCTTTGACAAAAGAATTCTAAGTTGGTTTGTTGGCGTACATCTACACTTTTTCCAAAGATTGCACCTTGTAAATTAATCTTACGTAACGGAAGTGTGGGACAATCGTTCGATTTGTTGCATTTGCTAAAGGCTGTTTCACTAATTACTGAAATGGGACTGCCAGAGTCAAGTACTGCCGTAAATTTTTCATCATTTACTGTAATGTGAATCACAGGATATGCAATGTTGTTATGTTTTACGTCGTGTTCCTGGAGTAAGATGTCCCTAATGTCTTCCATTTTGACGTAATTACTAGCTACGGCAGCTGCGTCGTCAGTTTCACACGTACGTTTCGTGACTGCCAGCGGTATGAGTCATTGCCTATTGTCTCTTTGTTGGCGCGTGTCGTTATTGGGATTTGGAGACCTAACTTCTACAAATTCACCTCCTCGAGAGGGCCCTGCTCTGTTTGAATCCCGCCAGTTCTGATGCAATTCAGGTCTGTCGTTACGATCATATCGTCTGTCGTCATGTCGGTAGATGCCATAGTTTCGTTCTTGTCGGTCACGTGGTGGAGAATTTCTCCCTGAATCGTAACTGCGCGCTGGACCGTTGCGTCTAAAGTTATTCTGTCTCCCTTGATAATAATTATTTTGGTTCCCAAATTGTATGTTTCTCTGATTGTCTCTGTGATAGTCATTACTGTGGAGAGGTGATCTTTCCCTGTAATTATTACTACTCTGCCAACGGTTGTCATACGGGTGGTGTCTGTTTTGGTCACGATGTGTGTTGTGAGAATAGCCTTGTCGTGTCCAGTTATTATTTCTTTCATCGCGGAATTGTGACAGATGTGACCTGTAATTGTTGTGCTCCTGTTTCCGCGTTCCTCGATTGTCAGTGTCAATTTCCAGTTCTTGTAACACTCCCTGAAAAGCTTCAATGTCGTCTTTGCAACGTCCCGCAAAAATAATATGTCGTAAATGTTCAGGTAATTTGATTAAGCAAATGCGGATGAGTTCTGAGGGGCTGTATGGGTTTGACAGGTACTGATTCTTGTGCAACATGTCTTCAAAATATTTCACAAGACTGGAGAATTCAGATTGTTCGAAATGTTTCATCATCATGATGCCATGTTTTACTCGGTCTTGTGTGGCTTGAGACCAATATGCTGAGAGGAAGGCATGGTAAAATTCTCCTTCACTGTGGCAATCGTGAATGACCGATCGTATTCTTACAGCTGGTTCATTCTTTAAGTAGCCACACATAAATTCTAATCTGTGTTTTAACGACCAGTTGGGAGGAAAACAATGAGAGAATTGATGGAGCCATGCTTGTGGATGAATGTCGTTGGCAGAATTCTTAAATGTTTTAAATTTATGTGTAGTAATGAACAGCTTATAGTCAAAATCATCATGTCGGCGAGTCGCATAGCGGTCATTGTTACGTCGTTTCGGCGGTTCCATTTCAAAATTCGATGCACATTGCCAATTTTTTTCATAACTTCCAAAATGCCCTGTGTTATTATTTTGCGGCTTCCCCGTATTTCTAAGTCCCTCTTCCCGTGTTGGAGCGCGAGTGTCTGAAATTTGTAATTTTTGTATTACTTGTGCCACCTGATCTTGTACTTCCCGGATTTCTCTTTGGTGTTGCGTATTAATTTGATTCAGATTTCGTTTCAGTTTCCTAATTTGTTTGCACTGTTCTGTCTCATTAAAGACTACCGGTTTTGTGTCATTCAGATTATCATCTACCTTCGCAGATAAATTATTTAGCTGATCCGAAAGTTCAACTACTTTCTCTGATAATGTACTAATTTCCTCCATGTGTCTTTCTACTGTGTTCTTTAAGTTTTCCTGGGTTTTTGCAAGTTGCGTAACCAAATCGGTAGATGCAACTGAGTCAATTTTAGCTTGCAAGGTCTCATGATTTTCATGAACAATAATTTGCAGTTCTTTTATGGCTGCTTCGTGATTCTGTAATGCATTTTCATGCCGCGAAAAAATATGTTGAAAATGCTCACAAATTTGAGTTTTTGCGTCATTACAGACTTTTCGACATTTCGATTCAATGTTATGTAACTCAGTAGTTAAATCTTCACATGTTTGTTCAAGAGTTTGTTCCAATGAGTCTAACTTTTTAAGATTTTGTTCCACTGTGTCTAACTTTTTGAGATTTTGTTCCACTGTGTCTAACTGTTGCTGTGTTTGTCTCTGGTGTTGTTCCATTGTGTCTAACTTTTGAAGATTTTGTTCCATTGTGTCTAACTTTTGAAGATTTTGTCCCATTTGTTTCTGCTTTTGTTCAATTGTTGTGTCTAACTTTCGTAGCCTTTGTCCCATTTGTTGCATTAACTGTAATAACAGTGCACTGGTGTCTGAAACATGTTCCTCAGTGCTAATCGGCAATGCATTTGAACCGGCAATATTCGCATTCTGAGAAGCAGAAAATATGTCTTGATTTCTTTGAGAAAACGGTAAGGACGCAAAACCTGAATCTACAGTATTTGCAAGATTGTGTCCTGTCATTTCGGAATCCTGAGGCGAGCTGTTGCCGACGGATCGATCGATAATGCTTCCCTGTTCACTAATTGTTTCACTGCCTACACCATTATTTGACGCCTGCTCCATTTCCCTATGCACAGTTACCAAATTACTACTTTGAATATTTGTTAATTCATTACATGGTGGCGTTAACACACTGCTTTCGTCTTCACTGTTATTTCTCAGTTTACTTTGGAGCCTAGTATTACGTTTTTCACACGCCATTATTGACACAATATTTCACACGACAACACAGAAAAACACAATTTGAAGAGCAAAAATAAGAGAACACATTAACATAGACTGAAAATAATATCTAGTTAATTGCAGCTGCGAAATACTAGGTGCAAATCTACATGCATGCCACAACTGTATTCCGTTACTGAATTAGAAGCTTTAGCTATCGTTTGGGCATTTAACAAATTCCGTTTCTTTCTTTCTGGTAAGCACGTAAAAGTATACAGTGATCATCGTGCATTACAATTTCTTACGTCTTCAAAATTAAATCATGACAGGTTAAAACGCTGGGCATTGTTTCTGCAAGCATTCCGCTTCACAATAGTCTACATTCCCGGCAAGGAGAACATTGTTGCGGACGCACTGTCACGCGCACCGGCTGGGCTTGAGAAAAGTAACACAGAAGGCAACCTCGAGAAAAATTTCAGTATTCTTTACATTCAGAAAGTCGCTTTTGAAAACTTCATCACCACATCTTTAAAGGACATTGCTCATGAACAAGATAAAGATCCGATTTGGAAAGACATCAAGAGCAAATGGTATGAAAAGACACACACATAGATTCGGCATTATTATCTGGTTAGAAACAACATACTGTTCAAACGCTGCACTATTGATGACAAGCTATGGGTACTTTGCATTCCTGACGATTTTGTTAATAAGCTCATTTGGTACATTCATTTCAGCTACGCACATTTTGGTCCACGAAAATGTTATCATATTCTTCGAACGACTTGTTATTTTAACAATATGCAAAAAAGAATTCGAAGAGTCTTGTCTATTTGTAAACTTTGTCAAAAGGCGAAACCACCTACAGCCTCACATCGTGCTCCATTGTTTCCTATTATTACTTCTAAATTAAAAGAATTTGCTGCTGTTGATCTCTTGGGACCGCTTGTCAGAACATCTAATGGATTTTCGTACGTTCTAGTCGCTGTTGAACTTACTACAAAATTTGTTTCTTTCACTCCGTTACGTAAAACCACTGGACGGTCTGTATCCAACGCCTTTGTTAAAAATTTCTTACGTGAAGTTGGACATGTTAGCAAAGTCATTTCAGATAACGGACCTCAATTCAGATCTGCTGTTTGGTCACGCATGCTTCGGAATCATAAAATCAAACCTGTTTTTATTTCATTGTACTCACCACATTGTAACCCGTCTGAACGGATTATGAAAGAAATCAATAAGCTTTGCAGACTTTATTGTCACAGAAAGCATCAGCATTGGGACAGATATTTACATTTATTTCAAAACGTGCTGAATGAAATGCCTCGTGACTCCACTGCTTTACCACCTACTCTTGTACTGAAGAATGAAGAACCACCGAACAGAATCAGAGAGCTTGTACCTTTCCCGAATACACGTAAACTTCGACACAAAGACATAATTGACTTTGCTCTTAAAAATATAAAATCTGCAGCAGACAAAAGGAGAAAACTACACGGTAAAGCAAATGCAAAGAAACTGTATATTGGTCAGAAAGTTCTCATTAAAGCTCATTCATTGTCACATAAGAAGAAACACTTGAGTCACAAATTCTTTCTAGTTTACAATGGACTTTACAGAATCCGACGTATACCACACGATAGTTGCGTTGAAGTTGAAACTCTGCGTACTAGGAAGAGTAAAGGTTTACACCACATTTCACATGTAAAACCGTTTATTGAAAGATAATCTGCTTTTTAACTTTGTCTTTGCCATATAATTTTTCACTTTACATTGCTAGTATACTTTGTCAGACTTAGAATCTCTAACATGCATTTTTTAAGATATTTGTAGTACAATGATACAAGGGTTTTCCGTGATATATTTCATTCCATTGCTGTAATCTGTAACACCTGAGGGTATAATTACATTAATCCTCAGGGGGTACACGCTTACTTTGTGTATCATGTGTTTGGCAAGCACAAGGAGCCTTAGCTAATATGGTATTTGCTTATAAAACTTTACACTTCGGTACCATATTTCTCTAACACAAAAATTACACAGCTATCTGATTATTTACCTGAGAGAGACAAACATTTATCTTACCTCATCAGAGACAGATGTTTACGTAACTACACGGTTGGATAACTTCACACTTATGAAATTGTATTTTGTCTGTACTTTGTGAAATGCTCATATTTTTCCAGAACCATTGTGATACTATGAGAGCTTTGAATGATGTATTTGGTAAGGGAGCATGATTTTTAAAGTACGTTTGAGGTAAATGACACTACTGACATGAGCAGAGAATTTTTTTTAGGTTTTGACACTATTGGAGGAAGCTACGACGATTTTGAGATTTGGCTGAGGTTTTATGATGTTATTATTACGATGATGATGTGTATTATGCTGTTGCCATATGTTTATGATCAATAAGCTGATGCTATATGAGTTATTTGATTATGCTACGTATTTCTTATGATGAAATATTGAAGAAGTGTCGACGAATATTTATATGTATAATAAGGTAAGGAATAATGAGTAGTGGTTAGGGACTCTTGACTTGTGAAAAAGGATGTTGGAAACCAAGAATCGTACTGTAAGAGTTATGAAATGTATGTAAATGCGTGAATGTATTACAATGCCGACGAAAATTTTTTGGACACTGTTATATCAATAGGATTTTGTTTCTACAGATTTGTAACCCAAATTCTTGACCTGTGAAATATTTTTATATGAGACTGTCACTGTAGCGGAAACTGCTGTCGTAAATATTTCAGTAAGAAAGGTAAGTGACCGTGACATAATTCGTTGTGAGCGGTCAGGTGTGCCAGCCGCCTTGAGAAAAAGCCATTACGTGGTAGAAAAAAAAGGGGAGGCCATTATCCTCGCTATCGACATTCCTTAGTAGTGAGCATCGTAAATACGACGCCCTCAAACTTGAAAACATGATTACACTGTAGAGTTCTTAATTTATGATATTTACTGAAATGAAATGTTGAGAAACATTTTATAACATTTTATGTCTATTGTCTTGCTAGTTGAAAGATTGTTTACTGCATTATGAAATGCCATATGGCTAGTGAATTACGTTTGACGCCTTGCTTTGCCTATTTTGTTTAATATCTAGTTTCTAGCTGCACTGCAGCATTGGTTAAAATAAAATTTTATAGATGTACTAATATAAATATTTTCAGTCTACAGATCGAGTAAATAATAATGTTTTTCAAAAATAATGAGGGAGCACAAAAAGACATCTACCTTCACAGGAACTGCATTCATAATTTTCTTTTCAAGTACTTGGTAACTTTTTTGGTAGAATAACTTCTTGTGGTGCACCACTTTCATTACATAGACATTAAGATGTGAATATACATTTCCCTTGTCTCCATTATTGTCTTTAGTGTAATGTTTTTTTCAGCTTGAGCTATGTCATGTTTAGGTATTTCATTTTCTGCTGCTGTTTGCCAGGCATAATGTTACTGAATTTGACTTTGTATTACGCTGTTAAGCCAGTTTTACTACGCATTTATTTTCTTGTTTGCTGCACAGTGCCTTATATTAGTTGTAATATTGCAATTGCTTTGCCAGTTTGAATTTTTTGTCATTGATGTTTGTGTTACTTGTTTTGTGCTGCTGTATTGCCTCGTCCCTTAGTTTAGCATCTGACCTCAGTAGATTTAAGTTAGCGTAAGAGGGGGTAGACTATATAAGAAACTAACTATGATGAATTGGAAGAAATGCATTGAGAAGATATAAGAATATGGTTTGGTCAAAAAAAAAGTATTTTGAAAGAGGAGATAAACAAAAAAGTAGGGTTTAGAGACAATAAGTTTAGGTAGGATTTTCTTGGAAATAAATGATGAGGTAAGATAATGGTAAATAAATAAAGAGGTAAGAAATGTGTGAACATATAAATACAGAAAGCATGCTTGGATAGAATTTTTTTGGTGGAAACAAATGTTGAAATAAGAGGAAAGATATATCGATTGAAGTTTTGGGGTGGACTGCAGTACCAAATGTCACACTAAAAACAAACCCTGTCCTGTATTTTTGTGTTATTACACTATGTGAATTTGTGTTTTTCCTGTCTTAATGTGTTTAGCTAATAAGAGTTATGTTGTAGAATTTTTCTGATAATATGTTATTTTCTTTGCAAAGATGTTTAGACATTATTCATTCTGTTTTGTTTTAATGTTCATGTGTGAAGTTGATGTTCCGAAAGTTATTCTGATCTTTTATGTATGTACTCATGTCATAATTCCTGTAACACTGATGTATATGTTAGTTCGATTCTTTTGTAAAGCCTGTACTACAAATGTTATCTGTATTGTTATGTTCTTTAATGATGTATTTTGTACCTTTGTAATTGTATTCTTATGTTATAAAATTGTAATTGACACCAGTTCATCATATTATTAACTTGTAAGTTACATTTCACTGCACACGTTTCTGTTGATCATAGTATATGGACAATACGTGAGAAGTAGGGACTGTTAGTGTTTGCACGTGTGTTAATAATTCAGCAAGGGACTGGATAACAGCATTGCTGGTTCTAAGGACAATTCTAAAAACTTCGTGAGTGTACAAGTGGAGGTTTATGGACTTGCTATCTTCTCTGCAAGACTCTTCGATGGTGATTGTGCACCTGCACAGTCGCAGCAGATGGCTGCTGGCCATCTCTACAAGGACTACGTTGGGGCTGCATCTTTGATGGCCCACCAATACCATTATTTCTACAAGGACTACAGTGGGTCGGCACCTCTGGTGGCCCACCAATATCGTAATCTCTACCAGGACTACAATGGGTATGCTCTGTGATGACCTACCTACCAATATTCTTCAAAACGTCGAATGACTCTGCTGTGGGTTTCCTCTGTTGTGGCCCATTGCCTGCCTGCATGTCAAGAGTCAGCACTGTCTTTCCATTAGAAGGACAACACTACTTCTTCAAGACTGCATGGGAATCCGCTACTTCTGTGTGCATTTTCTTTTACTGCTCAGACTTTGTGCATAAAATTGTAATTAATACTGTGATCAATGATCAGGACTGTCTTTATGGACTGTGAGAAAATTTTAGCTTTTGACCAACATTGTATCAACAAGTGTGTGCCTTTGATTTCTTTGTTATTGTAATTATGAAAAATTTTTTCAAATCTGTATTGGCCACTGCCCGAAAAAAAAAATTGTAAAATTTTTTGTGGGGAGCATGGGGGCTATGTAAGTAGGCTGTTTAGGTTTTCTTATTGGTAACGCCACGTAGCGCTCTGTGTGAGAATCACTGGCTGTGCTGTGTGCAGTCTGTGGCTAGTTTGCATTGTTGTCTGCCATTGTAGTGTTGGGCAGCGGCAGCTGGATGTGAACAGCGCGTAGCGTTGCGCAGTTGGAGGTGAGCCGCCAGCAGTGGTGGATGTGGGGAAAGAGATGGCGGAGTTTTGTAATTTGTCATAACTGCTATATATATTATGAATATTAAGGTAAATACATTGTTTGTTCTCTATTAATATCTTTCAATTTCTAACTATCCCTATCATTAGTTAGTGCCTCCCGTAGTTTGAATCTTTTATTTAGCTGGCAGTAGTGGCGCTCGCTGTATTGCAGTAGTTCGAGTAATGAAGATTTTTGTGAGGTAAGTGATTTCTGAAAGGTATAGTTTAATGTTACTCAGGGCCATTCTTTTGCAGGGATCTTTGATAGTCAGATTGCGTTGCGCTAAAAATATTGTGTGTCAGTTTAAGCACAGTCCTGTATAATTTTTAAAAAGGGGACGTTTCACGGCTTACATAGGACAGACCACACGCATTGTGGAAGAACATCAGAGTTGCACACGCCATTGCAACCAAGTAAGTACGCTGTTGCAGAACATTGTATTTCGACTGGGCATTGACTGCAGTATGATAGACCTATGATTTTAACCACAGAAACATCTTTTTGGAAGTCCATTATTAAAGGATCCGTGGAAATACACCTGGCGGAAAAGTTGATGAGAGGTGATAGTGGTTGCCAGTTGGAGAGCCCGTAGAGCTCCATCATCTCCCAGATTGGTTCTAACTGAAGAGGACAGAGTGCGCCAAAGGTCACGACGAACGAAAACGCGTAGGACAGCTGAGTTCCGCGGTTCCACCAGCGAGGTCGATGCTGCCGTGAAGTGTGGCGCGTCTGCAAACCTAACTTAGACACATTCGTGGAATACCCGCGCCACCCTATACAGGGTGTCCCATTTTGATCCTTACCGGTCAATATCTCTGGAGCGTCGCAATTCGGCCAAAAAATTTTCTAGTGAAAGTTGTAAGGTTCGAAGGGGTCATGGAATGGCTACCTGGAAATGAGCTTGAATCCTGTTTTCAAGGTCAAACCAAGGTCAAGTTCATTTTTGCAAATGGTAACCTCTGTTTTTTATTACATATTCGTATAATAACACGAATTCTTTACAGACGAATGGAAAAACTGGTAGAAACCGACCTCGGGGAAGACCAGTTTGGATTCCGTAGAAATGTTGGAACACGTGAGGCAATACTGACCCTAAGACTTATCTTAGAAAATAGATTACGGAAAGGCAAACCTACGTTTCTAGCATTTGTAGACTTAGAGAAAGTTTTTTACAATGTTGACTGGAAAACTCTGTTTTAAATTCTGAAGGTGGCAGGGGTAAGATACAGGGAGCGAAAGGCTATTTGCCATTTGTGCAGAAACCAGATCGCCAGATCGCAGTTATAAGAGTCTAGGGACATGAAAGGGAAGCAGTGGTTGAGAAGGGAGTGAGCTAGGGTTGTAGTCTGTCCACGATGTTATTCAATCTGTATATTGAGCAAGCAGTAAAGGAAACAAAATAAAAATTCGGAGTAAGTATTAAAATTCACGGAGAAGAAATTAAAACTTTGAGGTTCGCCGATGACATTGTAATTGTCAGAGACAGCAAAGGCCCTGGAAGAACAGCTGGACGGAATGGATAGTCTCTTGAAAGGAGGATGTAAGATGAACATCAACAGAAGCCAAAAGAGGATAATGGAATGTAGTCGAATTAAATCGGGTGATGCTGCGGGAATTAGATTAGGAAATGAGAGGCTTAAAGTAGTAAATGCGTTTTGCTATCTAGGGAGCAAAATAACTGATGATGATCGAAGTAGAGAGGATATATTATGTAGACTATCAATGGCAAGGAAATTTGTTAACATTTAGTAAAGATTTAACTGTCAGGAAGTCGTTTCTGAAAGTAATTGTATGGAGTGTAGCCATGTATGGAAGTCAAACGTGGAAGATAAATAGTTTAGACAAGAAGAGAATAGAAGCTTTCGAAATGTGGTGCTACAGAAGAATGCTGAAGATTAGATGGGTAGGTCACATAACTAATGACGAGGTACTGAATAGAATTGGAGAGAAGAGAAATTTGTAGCACGACTTGACTAGGAGAAGGATCGGTTGGTGGGGCATATTCTGAGGCATCAATGGATCACCAATTTAGTGTTGGAGGGCAGCGTGGAGGGTAAAAATCGTAAAGGGAGACCAAGAGATGAATACACTAAACAGATTCAGAAGGATGTAGGTTGCAGTTGGTACTAGGAGATGAAGAAGCTTGCACAGGATAGAGTAGCATGGAGAGCTGCATCAAACCAGTCTCAGGACTGAAGACCACAGCAACATTCGTATTCTACGTGAAAAAACGCATTGTTGTATCGATCATTTATTTAAAAAAAAACAACGGTTTGTCGCCAAGGGGCACTTCATTATAACTTTACCGGATTGCCCGTATCTCGAGAACGAAGCGAAAACGAGAAAAATTTTCAATGATAATCTTATATGGTTTCTGAACTCTGTCCACTGGTAAAATTTAGGTGACATTGAAATGGCTTTGAAATTCTTCAGTTGGGATTAACCTGAACGCAAATAGCGTCGGCATAGCATAGTTGAGCCACCCGGATGTGAACCACCTAGATACAAAGAGGAATTAATGGATCGCATTAAACATGCAGCGAATCACATCAGGGCAATGCCAGGAATCTTTTAAAGAGTCCGGCAAAACAGCGATCAACGTTACCAGGCTTGTGTCACGTCAGAGGGTCGCCAGTTCGAGGACATGCTTTAAGTAAACAATGTCCTAGCTACAAAAAAGGCCCTTTCTAGGGCCGACAAAATTTGTGAAAGACTTTCTGTACGCATACTAACAGCTGTTAAGTGGGTTTTTTTCCGGTACGTCTTATTACGAAACTACAATGGATATGTCGGGTCTCAGGAGGATTCTCCTCCAGGTACCCAGAGTGGATGGCTGGCGCGCTACCACTGAGCGTGCGGGCAGTCTCAAATACATAGCGATCTCAAATACATAGCGTTCTCCGCATTCGCGGTCATGTGTTGTCCGGAACATTCGGCAACAGGGCAGTCCCACGGCTAATCGGAGCGCGTGGCACCAAATTTCCATAGTTTAAAAATGTGCGTTGTCGACCTACACAACAGTAGTAATTTTGGTTCCTACTGGCATCAACTACACAGGGCTAAAATTTTGTGACACAGTTTTTCGCCATCCTGTATAGGAAAAGTACACTATTTATGACAAATCACTGGAAACTGTATCTGCCGTAAATTATCTACAGACAGCTATCTAGAGGGACCTTTAGTGGATTGACCACATCAAAACGAAAGCTGCAAAAGCAGTTTCCATATTGAGATTAATAGGAAAAACCTTAAGGAAATGTAACTCATCCACGAAGGAAGCGGCTTATAAGGCAATTATTCGACCGATTCATGAGTATTTTTCATCAATCTGGGATCCTTATCGGGTAGGAATGGTAGAAGAGATACAGATCATCGAATTAAGAGCAGCGCGTTTCGACACGTGACCGTTCAGAAGGCGCGAGAGCCTTATATAAAAGCTCAACAAACTCCAGTGGCAGGCGTTTCAAGAGTGACAAGTTTGCTACGGAAATGTCGAGAGATCACTTTACGGGAAGAGTCGGACAACACAGTACTCGGCCGGCCGATGCGGCCGTGCGGTTCTAGGCGCTGCAGTCTGGAACCGCGAGACCGCTACGGCCGCAGGTTCGAATCCTGGCTCGGGCATGGATGTGTGTGATGTCCTTAGGTTGGTTAGGTTTAACTAGTTCTAAGTTCTAGGGGACTAATGACCTCAGAAGTTGAGTCCCATAGTGCTCAGAGCCATTTGAACCATTTGAACACAGTACTTCCTCCCACATACATCTCGCGAAATGGCCACGACAAGAAAATTCTAGGTATTAGAGCTAATAGACAGGCTTACCGACAAAGGGGGTGGGGGTCAGGTAGTGGTATCGAAAGTATGCTCCACCATACATTGTTAGCTCGCTTGGGGATTGTGATGTAGATGTAGGTAAACAGGGTGATTCCGTAAGAGTGTGCAAGGATTCAACAGAACATACAACATGCTCCACTGAACAGTTTGAGGTAGCGAACCTGGTCCGGAGAAGCCAGCTTAAGGAAATAATAGGAATAAAAACACATTTCTTGTACTTTTTCATTCCTATTAGGGTTAGCTACAAATACTTTCACTGACTCAATGAACGTACCACATGTACCAAATCTTACAAAATGTACTGAAACTGACGGTCGTCAACCTCAATGCAAGCCTGACATCGGCGAACAAGTTTCTCACGCAGCCTGACAAATATCCCTGGTGTGTTTTCGAATTCCATCACAGGAAGCTAAAATTCTGGCAACTAATTCCATCTGCAGTTTCATACACAAGTGACTTCAGATATCCCCATAGAAAATAATCAAGGGGATTCATGTCACGTGACCTCGCAGGCCATGGGATATGATCTCCCAATCCACTGATCGGTAAATACAGCATCGAGATAGTTGGGGACATCCACACTGACGTGGGGCGGTGCACCTTGAAAGACGTTCATCAACCTTGCACTTCTTTCACTTATTTACGATTTATGATATTGTGGTCATATTATTATCATTACTAATACGGCAATATTACTGCTCTGCTATTCTGCTGATTTTTTCAGTACTACAGCATAATGAAACTGGAGAGAGGATTGGAGTAAGATACTTTTCCTTTATTTCCATATTCAGCAGTCTCCATCAGCTAGCCATGTTGGCTTTCCTTTTCCCACGCTGACTTTTTAGCTTGGAAGCATGGGCCAGTAGTTTGAACGACTTGGAGAAGCCTAAGTAGTCTTTCTTCTCACTCTTCTAACAAGGGAACCTCCCCATCGCACCCTCCTCAGATTTAGTTATAAGTTGGCACAGTGGATAAGCCTTGAAAAACTGAACACAGATCGATCGAGAAAAAAGGAAGAAGTTGTGTGGAACTATGAAAAAATAAGCAAAATATACAAACTGGGTCGTCCATGTGCAATATAAGCAATATTAAGGGCAGCGTGAGACGAGGAGAGCCGTGGTCCCGTGGTAAGCGTGAACAGCTGCGGAACTAGAGGTCTTTGGTTCAAATATTCCCTCGACCGAAAATTTTAACTTTTTATTTTCAGTTTATATGACAAACCCTTATGTTTTCATCACTTTTTTTGGAGTGATTATCACATCCACAAGGAGACCTAAATCGGGCAAGGTAGAAGCATCTTTTTACCCATTCGCCAAGTGTACAAGTGTGGGTCGACAACAAATTCCTGTCATGTGACGCACATGCCGTCACCAGTGTAGTATAGAATATATCAGACGTGTTTTCCTGTGGAGGAATCGGTTGACCTATGACCTTGCGATCAAATGTTTTCGGTTCCCATTGGAGAGACACGTCCTTTCGTCAACTAATAGCACGGTTTTGCGGTGCTGTCACAAAACACAGACACTAAACTTATTACAGTGAACAGAGACGTCAATGAACGAACGGACAGATCATAACTTTGCGAAAATAAAGAAAGCAAAATATTCAGCCGAGGGCAGATTCGAACTAAAGACCTCTCGTTCCGCAGCTGTTCACGCTACCCACGGGACCACGGCGCTCCTCGGCTCATATCGCCCTTAATGTTGCCTATCTTTCATGGACGACCCAGTTTGTATATTTTGCTTATTTTTTCATAGTTCCACACAACTTCTTCCTGTTTTCTCGATTGATCTGTTTTCAGTTTATCAAGGCCTATCCACTGTGCCAACTTATAACTAAATCTGAGGGGGGTGCGATGGGGATGTTCCCTTGTAAGTAGTAGTACTAACCTAAAACTCTGTTTCTCCTGCACGTTTTGCTCTGTAAAGACGACTCCCTGACTAAATTCTAACCAATCACGAATCATTCCACCAAGTCAGGAATGTCTGCTTGAACGGCAGCTAGTTCGGTGAGAGATCCGTACCCCCTGATTGGCCGGCGAAAAATGCGCAATTCCCAGCCCCACAAGGCCCGACTCCGCTGGAGCAACGGCCGGTAGGCGGTCAGCAGTCGTGTGGAGTCGGTGGCGAGATCCAGAAGAGGACGGTTGCAAGCTGGTAAGAATGCGTGTTCTTGCTAGGTTCAGAAGTAGACAGAGTCGTTAATGCATATTAAAGTGTTAGGTGATCTTTAATTTCGGGAGGATTTGCGCCTCATTGCTTTTATTTCGTTCCCATATTGCTATTTTGCTTTTGGACTTTGCGTCAGAGCCTTATCGGTTGCATTATGCAAAACATACGTGGGACTCTCAGTCACCATGCTCGGTATAATTCAACAACGCTTCAGCGAATGTCTCTCCTTCTCCAATACTCCGTGATATTAGTGAACGTTTCATAACGGCCTGTGTTTTAGGTTTTCCCTTCTTTGTCACCCATGTGTGAACACTTGGCTAGTAGTTCTGCACACGATATCCAAATTGTACCAGAAGTAGCATGGCCCGCGTTTCTTGTTATTCATATTCGTAAATCAAGATGTTGCAGAATGAGTTTCATGAATTTTATTAGTTTACGGACGGGAGGCCGCTTTAATAAGGTGCATCCACAAGTAGTTCATAGTTTGCCTTTTCAATATATCTACGTATTAACTATTGGATCCCGTCTCTTACCTTTTACTAATTATTACAGTAAATTCTTTTCTGGATGGTCAGCTCCCACCTTTCCTCGTCCATTTCGAACGCTAGTATTGTGGCTGACTGCTGAATTTAGGCCATAGCCCCCTACGCCCACAGTCTTGTATTGACGTCCATAGGTAACAAGATATGTATATTCAATAATTTTACTTCGTTTGTACAACTGTAATTTCGATTTATAATAAATTTTGGTGTTTTTAACCTGACTTTCAATGAAAAGTGTTAACCCCATTTATAATCAAGGAAATGATAGCATTGAAAGGCCCCCTACTGAAAATGCTCCTCTTAAGATGATAAAATTGATTGTAAACCCAATGAGTAGTTTTTGATTGACCGTGGTGGATATTTTTTATGCAGTCAGATAGAAGATCCTTGCGCCAGGCTCTATTTCTTTCTGATGCGCCGACCACTCTTGTATGTGGTGATCTGTATGGAATTCAACCCCAGTCCTCCGTTTTAGATAAGGGAAAGTCACACTGACAGGGCAGTTGTGAGCAAAATCCACGTTATGTGGTCAAAGGGTAGGCCCTGCCATTCCCAATCTCTTTTAATGGGCAAGGCACCTCTTTTAACCGTCATGTTGCATCCACATCCTCTAACGAAGACCAAGGGTACGTTCTCCAAACACTCACGTAGAACTCTTCGCACGAAGCTCAAGCACATTTGGCCATTCAGACGGCCTACTGCATCATGACTTCCCAGCAGTCAGTATCGTCCTCCTTGTTTCCTTGTAGGAAATAAAGAACTTACATGTAGAAAAACAGCACAATACGAGTAAACTTGTACGCATGGCAGTTGGAAATAAGCTGGAAGACAGTTATGTTAGACAAAGCGGTAGACAAGTTTAGTTCCAGATCTCCTTAAGCTGGCTTCTCAGACCCCAGGTTCCTACCCCAAATTTTTCAGTGTTATGTTACAACATGTAGAGCCCCATTTTACAGGGAGATGCCGTTCATTATACGAAATAGAAATTTTGATTAAGTCTTCCTGCTATATTTTTACGATCACTCGACGACTGTATTGTGAAAGAACCGTGTTACAATACCGCTGGTCACATCCGATAAGTCGTTTCTAGAGGGTGACTCTGCTAGGCTGTCCACCTTGGATGTTTCCGGAACCGCTTGAGATATCGTAATTTTGTTTCCATCATGATGAATTATGGAAAAGTCCTCACCAAGATATGCCGGTATCACTTTACTGTATTAATTTCTGCTGCTAGTTTCATCGTTCTAAAAAAGACCAATTCAACGGCGTTTCAGTCATCTGAACCCGATGACTGTTTTCGGTGTACTTACAATATTTAGAAGATTTGACGCAGCTAACAGTGTCTGTTTAAAAAGTGGAACAGTGGAGGTTAATTTAAAAGTGACGATAATCACACTTGGCTACGTGTAGTTGGACCGACGCAGCAACTAGGAGTCAAAGAATGTGGCACCTAAGGGTGATTCGCCAGCTAACTATTGTCGTAGTTGTGCTCTTGTCACTTCAAGAAAGTTATAAGAAAGGTGCACGTCAAAAATTCAATCGATTTTTCAAGCAGGTAATTGAGGAATGAAGCCTGTTAAATAATAACTTCGTGTTATGAGTTTAATGTCGAGATACACGCATTGCAAAATTACATCGCAGAAGATCGTGGTCTTCAACAATTTCCTTAAACTTCATTTACGTCATGAGGCGATAGAAATGCCCATCGTCTATTGCGATACATATTTGCAGTCGCTGGTGCAAGGACTTCTGGATAAACTAAAGAGATTCCAATTTAAAATAAACATTCGTAGATTGCAGAATGTCTTTATTAAATTAAGAACGACGCATCTCGCCTAGACAGGACACCATCAGGTTGTGTTAAAAACCAGTTTTCTGACAAAAAGCATCCATGATTCGGCTTGTAATAGACTAATTATCATCAGATTCCTTCAATGTCTATGACCGGGACGCTACAATGTAATGTCTAAAATCAGGCCGTCGTGATTTGTGCATAGAATTCATCTTTGATTTTACCCCAGAGATAGAAGGTCCAGTGTTATCAAATAAGGACAACGAGCAAGCCCGCCGATAATGTGTTCACGTGTTGTACAGCGACCAGAGTACAGCTGGATAAGCTCATTACTGGCAACAGGCGAGAAGTGAACAAGACAGTGCTGGTACTATATACATCTATGTATTACAAATAGTACTAGGAAAGCAGGTGTAACAAATTGTGCGTGTCTTTACCCTGTTATGATTTCTTCATCGAAGGAAACAGCAACCACGAGGTCTATAATAATTTCGTAACAACTTTCACACTCTACTCCCTCTTAAGGTTCAAACTTCCTTGTTGTTGTTGTTGTTGTTGTGGTCTTCAGCCCTGGGACTGGTTTGAAGCAGCTCTCCATGCTAATCTATCCTGTGCAAGCTTCTTCATCTCCCAGTACCTACTGCAGCCTACATCCTTCTGAATCTGCTTAGTGTATTCATCTCTTGGTCTCCCTCTATGGTTTTTACCCTCCACGCTGCCCTCCAATACTAAATTGGTTATCCCTTGATGCCTCAGGACATGTCCTACCAACCAATCCCTTCTTCTAGTCAAGTTGTGCCACAAACTTCTCTTCTCCCCAATCCTATTCAATACATCCTCATTAGTTAGTGATCTACCCACCTAATCTTCAGCATTCTTCTGTAGCACCACATTTCGAAAGCTTCTATTCTCTTCTTGTCCAAACTATTTACTGTCCATGTTTCACTTCCATACACGGCTACGCTCCATACAAATACTTTCAAAAACAACTTCCTGACACTTAAATCTATACTGGATGTTAACAAATTTCTCTTCTTCAGAAACGCTTTCCTTGCCATTGCCAGTCTACATTTTATATCCTCTCTACTTCGACCATCATCAGTTATTTTGCTCCCCAAATAGCAAAACTCCTTTACTACTTTAAGTGTCTCATTACCTAATCTAATTCCCTCAGCATCACCCGACTTAATTCGACTACATTCCATTGTCCTCGTTTTGCTTTTGTTGATGTTCATCTTATATCCTCTGTTAAAGACACTGTCCATTCCGTTCAACTGCTCTTCCAAGTCCTTTGCTGTCTCTGACAGAATTACAATGTCATCGGCGAACCTCAAAGTTTTTATTTCTTCTCCGTGAATTTTAATACCCACTCCAAATTTTTCTTTTGTTTCCTTTACTGCTTGCTCAATATACAGATTTAATAACACCGGGGATAGGCTACAACCCTGTCTCACTCCATTCCCAACCACTGCTTCCCTTTCATGCCCCTCGACTCTTATAACTGCCATCTGATTTCTGTACAAATTGTAAATACCCTTTCGCTCCCTGTATTTTACCCCTGCCACCTTTAGAATTTGAAAGAGAGTATTCCAGTCAACATTGTCAAAAGCTTTCTCTAAGTCTACAAATGCTAGAAACTTACGTTTGCCTTTCCTTAATCTTTCTTCTAAAATAAGTCGTAAGGTCAGTATTGCCTCACGTGTTCCAACATTTCTACGAAATCCAAACTGATCTTCCCGAGGTCGCCTTCTACCAGTTTTTCCATTCGTCTGTAAAGAATTCGCGTTAGTATTTTGCAGCCGTGACTTATTAAGCTGATAGTTCGGTAATTTTCACATCTGTCAACACCTGCTTTCTTTGGGGTTGGAATTATTATATTCTTCTTTGAGTCTGAGGGTATTTCGCCTGTCTCGTACATCTTGCTCACCTGATGGTAGAGTTTTGTCAGGACTGGCTCTCCCAAGGCCGTCAGTAGTTCTAATGAAATGTTGTCTACTCCCAGGGCCTTGTTTCGACTCAGGTCTTTCAGTGCTCTGTCAAACTCTTCACGCAGTATCGTATCTCCCATTTCATCTTCATCTATATCCTCTTCCATTTGCATAATATTGTCCTCAAGTAAATCGCCCTTGTATAGACCCTCTATATACTCCTTCCATCTTTCTGCTTTCCCCTCTTTTCTTAGAACTGGGTTTCCATCTGAGCTCTTGATATTCACACAAGTGGCTCTCTTTTCTCCAGAGGTGTCTTTAATTTTCCTGTAGGCAGTATCTATTATACCCCTAGTGAGATAAGCCTCTACATCCTTACATTTGTCCTCTAGCCATGCCTGCTTAGCCATTTTGCACTTCCTGTCGATCTCATTTTTGAGTCGTCTGTATTCCTTTTTGCCTGCTTCATTTACTGCATTTTTATATTTTCTCTTTTCATCAATTAAATTCAATATTTCTTCTGTTACCCAAGGATTTCTTATAGCCCTCGTCTTTTTACCTACTTGATCCTCTGCTGCCTTCACTGCTTCATCCCTCAGAGCTACCCATTCGTATTCTACTGTATTTCTTTCCCCCATTCCTTTCAATTGTTCCCTTACGCTGTCGCTGAAACTCTGTACAACCTCTGGTTTAGTCAGTTTATCCTTGTCCCATCTCCTTAAATTCCCACCTTTTTGCAATTTCTTCAGTTTTAATCTACAGTTCATAACCAATAGATTGTGATCGGAGTCCACATCTGCCCTGGAAATGTCCTACAATTTAAAACCTGGTTCCTAAATCTCTGTCTTACCGTTATATAATCTATCTGATACCTTTTAGTACTTCCTTAGGTAATCGTAATTCTCAGTGGCCCAGTAATACATGTTACTTACATCTCAAAGATAATTTCCCTCAAGAAAGAACCTGTCGTCCTGACGTCGCATCAGAACAGGTTGACAGAATTCCATGCTTCTTCTACAATCTCATTGGTTAATCTGCTGGTGAATTGACACATGATACTGACGGAAGCAGTCTGCTCTGGAATGACTTACCCCACAGGCGCTGCCGAATTCCCTGGAACTGACATGTGCAGTACGAGCAAGAGCTGCCCCTACGTCTACTGCTTTTGCTACGCTCTTTCTAGCTTGCTTCTCACCCTCTACGTAGCTTTCCAGTGCCTTTGAAACAACTTTGTGTCTTCTTGGACACCGTTGGTGGGAATACCTTTGACTGTACAGCTCAAACTGCTCTCTTCGTGTGGAGAAGTAGCACGTGTAGTATCTATTAGCTTGTTAAAGACTTGTATTTTTTCAATCTAACGAGCACTCGACACACATGAACGACACAGACAAAATGCAAGATACATGCCCCACTGTGTCCCTTTCAAAATGGTTCAAATGGCTCTGAGCACTATGGGACTCAACTGCTGTGGTCATTAGTCCCCTAGAACTTAGAACTACTTAAACCTAACTAACCTAAGGACATCACACACACCCATGTCCGAGGCAGGATTCGAACCTGCGACCGTAGCAGCAGAACGGCTCCGGGCTGGAGCGCCTAGAACCACACGGCCACCTCGGCCGGCCACTGTGTCTCTTTCATAAAGGTATTGCAAAGGTACAACACTTTGTTTCCTCCTGATCCGACGTGACATATGTTCTTGTTTCGTTATGAAATCACGAACTTCCGCGTGAGACAGCACTCGGTTTTACATTCTAAATACATACCGGAACGTCTTAGTTCCAAGTATTGTAATTTCTCTGAAACTAGCAATCGGATTTAGGAGCGTGAAACGTTCTCAAATTCGTCTCTTGTAGAACTCATGCTAGCAGCAGAATTACCATAATTAAATTTGAAAAAGTGAAGTCGATACTGGTCCGTCTGTATTTATCAGTCTTCTGACTGGTTTGATGTGTTCTTCCACGAATTCCATCTCATGTGCCAACCTCTTCATTTCAGGGTGATACCTGCACACTCGGTCGTCAATTACTTGCTGGATGTATTCCAATCTCTGCCCTTCCGTACAGCTTTTATCCTCTACAGTTCCCTCTAGTGCCACACATGCTACTCCCCTGATGCCTTAACACATATCCTATTATCCTGTTCCTTCTTCTTGTCAATGTTTTCCGTATTTTCATTTCTTCACCAGTTCCTGATTCCATATCTTCTCAGTCTACTCTCTTTTTCTATATTATTCAATAGGACCACATCTAAAATCTCTTGATCATCCTCTTTACTGATTTTCCCATTGCCCATGTTTCACAAACATACAATGCTGCGCTCCAAACGCACATTCTCAGAAATTTCTTCCGCCGATTACACCGAATGTTTGATACTAGTACTCCTCTCTTGGCCAGGAATGTCCTCTTTGCCTTGCTAGTCTGCTTTTTATGTCCTTATGGCATCGTCCGTCATGAGTTATTTTGCTTCCAAAGTATCAGAATTCCCTAACTTCGTCCACTTTGCGAACACCGGTTTCGAAGTTAAGTGTCTCGCTATTCTAGTAGTTCTCATTACTTTTGTCTTTCTTCCGGTCTACCACGTCCATATTCTGTACTCTGAATGTTATCCTTGATTTACGTTCACCATGAATTCTAAAGCCACTGTTGAGACTTCCTTTCACTGTCGTTATTGCTTCTTCGACGTACAGACTGAACAGTAGGGGTGAAACACTTCGTCCAGCCTTACGCCATTTTTTTAATCCGAGCACTTCGTTCTTGATCTTCCAATGCTGTTGATACCTCCCGGTTCTTGTACATATTGTACATCACTCGTCTTTTCCTGTAACTTGCTCTAGTTTCTCTCAGAATTTCGAACGTCTTGCACCATTTCACACTGTCGAGCACTTTTTGTAGATTAACATGTCTTGATTTTTCTTCAGTTGTGCTCCCCTTATCGATCGCAAAGTCAGAACCGCCTCTCCGGTGCCTTTACATTTTCTAAAACTATACTAATCGTCACTTTTCTTTTCCATCCTTTCGTACATTATTCTTGTTAGTAGCTTCAATACGCGGGCTGTTAAGCTGCCCTTGCTATCTTCGTAACTGAGTGGATGGCATTTTTCAGAAAGTATGATGGAATATTGCCAGGCTCATACGTATTACACAAAACTGGATAGTACTTTGGTTGCCTCTTCCCCCAATTATTTTGGGAATTCTGATGGAGTGTTTTCTATCACTTTTGTTATAATTGATCTCATGTCTTCGAGAGTTCTTTTAAATTCTTATTGTAATACTGAATCCCCTATGATTTCCTTATTGACTCCAATTTCTTCTCCTATCACGACATCAGACAATTCCTTGCCCACATAGAGGCCCTTAGTGTATTTCCACCTAAACTTCCTTCCATCTGCGTTTAACAGTGGAGTTCCCATCGCACTCTTCATTTTACGATCCTTGCTTTTAATTTCACGAGAAGTTGTTTTCACTTTTCTTCCGGCGATAATCTCTTTTCCGATTGCTTCACATTTTTCCTGTAGTCACTTCGCCTTGGTTTCCCTGGACTTTCTGTTTATTTCATTCCTGAGAGAAGTATTTTGCTGTATGGCCCTCTTTACCTGAACGTTCTCGTACTTCTTCCTTTCCTCGACCGACTGAATTATTTCTTCTGTTACCCAAGCTTTCTTCGCAGTTATCTACCTTGTATCTGTATATGACTGGCCAGCATTCCGATTGCTCTTTTTAAAGACATCTACTCCACTTTAAGTGGACTGCCTACTCTGGCATTCCTTATCACAATAGCCACATCCTGTATTTAATATTGCTATCAAAAGAGAGTACACGTCGTTGAGGACTTTCTCTCAATTCGTTTGGGTGGAAACACAGACGGTTCAGAACACATCCAAGGTAAACAATTTAGCTGAATAAGTCGATATGTCCTATTACGCTTCCTTGGGCCCCACCAGATGACACTTTCTCGATAGTGGATCGTTCGCTACACAGTATAATATACTAGCATCTATTAGTGAAACATACTTCGCGCCAGTCACGCATCTCCGAAGATAGCCCCTGTGATTGTACCTCGGATATAAAACGACAATCCAGTGTAGTATCGAATGCCTCTCGTAAACCAACCAAATATAGAATACATTACCAAGCAAGTAGCTGGCAGTAGTAAGGTTCCACCCTGCAAAAAGCATAACACTTTCTCCAGAAAAAAAAAACAAATCTATTCAATCAAATATTTGGTATGAATATTTTTGCCAAGTGAAATTTGAAAAACTCAAATGAATGCAAGAAAATCAGCAATAAAGGTTTAATAATCAATATCTGAAAAAATCTCAGCTGAGGTTAAAAATCCAGACATTGCATACAGGTTCCGTCTCAAAATAATTTCAATAACGGCAGTACGAATTGACGTATTACTAGAACAGGCAGAAAGAAATTACTGTTCTCACACGGTTAAGCATCAATAAACATTTAGTGGACACTTCAGTTAACCCTGTAAGTATAACAGATCAAGTAATGACATCCGTCCAGTTTCGAAGGATGATGGTTCAGACTCTGCAACATCTGCTATGGCTGAAAAGTCTCACTAGGGAGTGGCAGTCTCTACCTAAGTTTGGGCACTTGAAATGTGAAGGACTTCCACCAGAGGCCGCTCTTCCGTCTTCCCTCTTCCTGATGTGTTCTTGCATGTGTTCCTTCTCTGCAAGCTCAACCCCGTTGCTCACAGCTTGTCACCATCTGACACGGTCGCCAGCTGCATTTTCCCACCGACTCGGATCGCTGCTGGCCTTGGTCAGATCTCTGTTGCAGACAACCTTGAAGCGAAGGTGCGGGCTTCCTACTGGTCTCACACCCTCCCGAAGTTCTCCGTATAGCAATTTTTCGGTATTCGCTCAGGATCCATGCGTTCGAAATGTCCCAGCCACCTTTGAAGTCGGTGGCTCGGGAGTGCATGAATGCTGGTTGTGCTGGCGAGCCGTCATACTTCGGTGTTGGGTACCCTGTCCTTCCAAGAGATCTGAAGGAGCCTCCGGAGACAACGGAGATGGAAGCTGTTCAGTCAGGAATCGTGATTAGCAAGAGTTGTCCATGCCTCACAGCTATAAAAAATGGTGCTGATAAGACAAGCATTATATATTTGCAATTTTGTTTGTAATGTGAGTAGTCCATTCTTCCATACTCTCTTTTTCAATCTACCCATGACAGCTGATGCTTTTGCGATTCTGTTGGTAATATCAGTCTCCACAGACAAGCTGCTAAGTATTGTAGATCCCAAGTAGGTAAAATGCTGATGGATGGAAGGTTGGTGGTACCCTGCACCATGATCTTGGTCTTTTGGAGGATGATAAGACCAAATTTTGCACATGCATGTGATAACTTGTTGATTAGATACTGCAGCTCATTCTCTGAGTTTGCTACCACAGCTGCATCGTCTGCATATAACAACTCGCGAATAACAATTGTATTGCCTTTGGCCTTGGCATTGAGACGGGAAATGTTGAAGAGAATTTCGTCAGACCTTGTATGTAAATACACTCCCTCCTCACAGTCTTCAAATGCAAATCTCAGCAGGAAGGAAAAGAAAATGCCAAACAGGATAGGAACTGACACACACCCCTGCTTTACACCGGTATTTACAGGGAATGATTCCGATGTTTTGCCGTTGAAACAGACTGTTGCTTGGATTTTCTCATAGAAAGAGACAGTTATTCGTAAGAGTTTAGATGGGCATCCAATCTTCTGCAGCAAACTGAAGAGCCCAATCCTTCTCACTAAATCAAATCATTTGACGAGGTCAACAAAAGCAATATATAGTGGTCTCCGCTGCTCACGGCACTTCTCTGGTAGGTCGTAGGGAAAAAATTATGTCCACGGTTGATCGACCAGGTCTGAAGCCACATTGACTTTCTGGATAGATTCCAGGTGCTAGGAATTGCAATCGCGTTAGGATGACTCTTGCATAAGCCTTCTCAGCTACACTCAACAATGAAATGCCTCGGTAATTGTTGCGATCAATTCTGTCTCCTTTCTGTTTATACAAAGTAACAATCTTAGAATTTCGCATACTTTGTGGGACGCAACCTTCTTCCCAGATGATGGCGAGAAGTGAATGTAGGTGCTGTAGAAGGGCAGGCTTAATGGAGCCTTTCCATTAGCTAGACAATCTATCGCTCTGCCAAGTTCTTCCGTAGAGGGCATTGCATCAAGCTCTTCCATAACTGTCATTTGTTTGATGGCATTCAGTGCATCCTCGCTTACTCTCTTCTCAACTGCATACAACTCGAGGTAGTGTTCAACCCAGCGCTTCATCTGCTTGCCTTCATTAGCAGTAACTTCTCCTGTCTTCGTCTTAAGAGGTGCTGTATTTCTGAGAGTTGGGCCAACTACTTTCTCAATACCATCCTACATTGCTTAATGTCCCCAGAATCAGCAGCTTTCTATACACCTGCACATAAATTTCGGCAGCAGTTATTTGCACATCTCCTAGATGTTTGTTGTGTTGTGCCCTGTTCTTTGCTTCTCCCCAGTCATTCCGAGTTCTTCCATTTGCCGGCCGCGGTGGCCGTGCGGTTCTAGGCGCTGCAGTCCGGAACCGCGGGACTGCTACGGTCGCAGGTTCGAATCCTGCCTCGGGCATGGATGTGTGTGATGTCCTTAGGTTAGTTAGGTTTAAGTAGTTCTAAGTTCTAGGGTACTGATGACCTAAGACGTTAAGTCCCATAGTGCTCAGAGCCATTTGAACCATTTCTTCCATTTGGATGTCCTTTATAAGCAAGCAGGGCTTTCCGTTTTGCCTCAGTGGCTGGTTCTATCTCCTCCAAATTTTGCTCGTAGCAGTCCTTGTTTCTATTCTCTTTCAGTCGATAAGCCATTACTGCCGAGTTGTAGATGGCGTCAGTAAGTTGTGCCCATTTCTTATCAATTTTCATTTCTGTTCGTGCATTTCTTGATAAAGCACGTTCAAAACTACTATGAACATGATGAGTGTTGATCCGCGGTTGGCCTCTCTGTTTAGTTAGCGTGGTGATATTTCTTGGGGGTGAGAGCCTCAGTCTGCTCACCACCAAAGCATGGTCGGTGTTGCAGTCAGCACTATGGTAGCTTCGTGTCAGTAGGACATTTTTAGATCTGTACGCCTAGTATGACAAAATCAAGTTGGTGACAGTGATGAAATGTTCAAACGTGTGTGAATTCCTAACGGACCAAACTGCTGAGGTCATCGGTCCCTAGACTTACACATTATTTAAACTATTTTAAACTAACTTATCCTAAGATCAACACACACACACACACACACACACACACACACACACACACACACACACATGTCCGAGGGAGGACTCGAAACTCCGGAGGGAGGGGCCGCCAAATCCGTGACATGGCACCTCAAACCGCGCGGCCATTTCGAGCGGCCACCAGTGATGAAAGCCGCCAAGTCTCCAGGTCACCTTGTGTCGATCTTTAAGTTTGAAACTTGTGTTTGTGATACACAGACCAGACTTCTAGGAGTCTCTGGCCATTATCATTTATTTTTTCCACTCCATGATGACCCAGGCAAGTCAGCCACATGTCATTATCTGACCCAACTCGAGCACTGATGTCGCCTAGAATATATAGTGAATCAGAGCCAGGTACATCGGCTATTCTGTCGCTGAGTGAATCATAAAACAGATCCTTCTCTTCTGCGCTGGATTATAAGGTGGGAGCTCACACATTAAAGAGGTTGATAGTTCCACTTGAAGAGCATAGTTGTAAAGTAAGAATCCGCTCAGTTCCACCAGATGGTGGCACAATACTGTTCAGGAGGGTATTTTTAACCGCGAACCTACACAGTGAAGTCTTGGCAAATCTTGTGACTTTCCCTGCCAGAAGAACGTGTAATTAGCTTCTCTAATAGAGTCCATGTCTGGTAGCCTCGTCTCCTGTAGTCCCACAATGTCCAAATTGAAGCGACTGAGCTCCCTATCAAGAACTGCAGTCTTACTAATGCAATCAACCTCTTGGGTATCGTCAACGTATCTTGGACACATGGTCCTGACATTCCAGATGGCACCGGCCGCTGTGGCTGAGCGATTCTAGGCACTTCAGTCCGGAACCGCGCTGCTGCTACGGTCGTAGGTTCGAATCCTGCCTTGGGCATGGATGTGTGTGATGTTCTTAGGTTAGTTATGTTTAAGTAGTTCTAAGTCTAGGGAACTGATGACCTCAGATGTCAAGTCCCATAGTGCTCAGAGCCATTTGAACCATTTTGAACCTCAGATGTTGTCTCATAGTGCTTAGAGCCATTTGTACTATTCCAGGTGGCAAGACGAAATGGTGGTTTTTTTATTACTTCCTTTATGTTTTTCGTAGGTGTACCTTATCTGTTCCCTTGTTGAAGATCACTTCTGAGCTCCACATACCCTGTGAAGCAGGCGGGTAGTGGCGGGACAGCACCTTATTGGCTGGGAGCTGCCCTGCTTGAGGCGGGTGGTAGCTGTCCAGTGAGATGCGATGATCTCTCCCACCGTTGGAAGTGGCCCCTGGCGCTCAAGTCTTAAGCTAATTAGACAGAGCTTATAACAGGTTACTGCCTCTTTCCGTGTTGTTCCGATGTCTTTAGACGTCACTGAAGTGTACTCTCTAGGATGCTACACGCCTGGGTGATAAATATGAAGACAGGCGAGTCACCCATGCATCACGGTCTCCCTCTCGACGTAAATGATAGTGTCCAGAGGAAAAGAGAGCCAATACGTATAGTATCACTTCGGTTGCAGTAGCTGCTGGGAGGGGACATAGCACGCCTCCCAACGGCCTTTGGACCCCACTTCAGAGTTTCTTTCAGGGTTTTCTTCCTTAGCCTTCATCCCTCCCGAGACTAACCACAAGGCACTGGTATGTAAGATAATTAGATGAGGAAAAAAGTGGTAACTGAGGAAAGGGTAGGATAAGGAGTATGTAGGATATAAGATGGGTCATTGTGAGGCATACTTCGTCTGGCTCCTCTGCTGAGACCTGTTCGACTAGGTTAGACCCGCCAGTAGTTACGATACCGCCGGCATAGCTCTCAGCTTCCCCGGAGCACGCAAACTTTCCCGCCCGCATGGACAGTGCTACGATAAGGCGGTGACTCCTGGGAGAGACAACAGATCAGAAAAGGCAATAATTAACTATAAAAGAAGTTTGTTGAGATTCTCATCCATGACATCTGCGATCTACTGCAAATTTTTTCTTTATTTTAGGGACTAAAAACAATGGTAGTCCAGATCGCACATGATACTTTCCTTATTTGGGCTGATTACTAGTTTCGGCTAACGGTCTAGCCATCTGCAGTTTTAAAAGCGTAACGGCTTTCTTCTATGACCATCGTTCAATTACACCGGTCACGCACGATGGACAGCTATTTTCAATTATGTATGAATGTTGTCATTTTAAGAAAGATTTTAACCATTTGTGAAGCGGTAACGGTATAAACACTCACTGAGAATGTTTTATGGCTAGACTGCCATTTGTGTTTAGGTGGCCGGCGGGAGTGGCCGTACGGTTCTAGGCGCTACAGTCTGGAGCCGAGCGACCGCTACTTCCGCAGGTTCGAATCCTGCCTGGGGCATGGGTGTGTGTGATGTCCTTAGGTTAGTTAGGTTTAATTAGTTCTAAGTTCTCGGCGACTGATGACCTCAGAAGTTAAGTCGCATAGTGCTCAGAGCCATTTGACCCATTTGTTTAGAGGCCTAGGTTGTTAATGGTGCAAATGGTTCAAATGGCTCTGAGCACTATGGGACTTAACATCTGTGGTCATCAGTCCCCTAGAACGTAGAACTACTTAACCCTAACCAACCTAAGGACATCACACACTTCCATGCCCGAGGCAGGATTCGAACCTGCGACCGCAGCGGTCACGCTAGGTTGTTAATCATAACTAATAATCAATCCCAATCAAAAATGTTTCATGTGCCATCTTCACTTCATAGGTTTTAAATCCTTAATGTAAGTAACATAACTATAAAATAACATGGTTCAAATGGTCTCTAAGCACTATAGGACTTAACAAATGAGGTCATCAGTCCCCTAGACTTACAACTACTTAAACCTGATTAATCTAAGGACATCACACACGTCCATGCCAGAGGCAGGGTTCAAACCTGCGACCGTAGCAGCAGCGCGGTTCCGGACTGAAGTGCCTAGAACCGCTCGGCCGCAACGGCCCGCAAAATAACATAAACAACCCCGTAAGTACATCAGGAAAATATTACTACATGTGTTATAAGTATGTTGCGAGTGTCTCATTGAAATAGTCAAACATGGTGTTAACTAGAATGCAAGTCTCAGCCAAGAAAGAATCTACAACGTACGCTGCGATAACTCAGGGTAGTGTTATAAAAGACTGCACAAATAAAATTTAAACAACGCCCATATGGCTTCAACTAATACAGCAAGTAGCAAAATTGAACTTGCATTAATACTGAGTACCTAAACTAACGTAACCTAACCAAATAAATTACACAAAACCAACAGAAAAGACATTCGTAAATTACCAACAGGGTTCAAACCGAATAGAGAGAAACAACTGCGGCCTAAAAAATACTAGCAGTGTAAGTTAGCAGCATTGGGACCGCAAACTCATTAAAGAAATGGAGGTTAATCCAAACCTAAGGCAATAAAACACGCAGAACACGCAGAACCCTATCGGCCAGCGAATAGCTCCTAATAATTGTTCGTGCAGTCTTCACACTAACATCCTCATCAAACAGCTCCTACAAGGCTGGCTGATTACCGCTCTGTATCCCACTTAAAGCATGAATTCTGTTGACACGAATAGGAGACGAAGTTGAAAGGCCATCTTCCGCCAAATCCAAGCGTTTTGCTTCTTGGACATGTAAGCTGGTAGAAAAGAGAATCAAACAGCCGCTCTCAAGTGATACTCAGTTTCGGCAGACGCTGATAGCCTCTGTGTTACACGTGACTTGCAGCATTTGTCCTTGGATGGCTATCCTGCAGTTACTTGTGGAAAACGACTGAAAGGGAGTTCATGTGCATCGCCATTAGGTCGGTACGGCAGAGAGCACGTATGCCCCTGATGGGACATAGAAGAGGCTGTTGCGTAGCTACACAAGCAAAGACATTGACTTGCTAGGGAGCTAGGATGGAGAATGAGGTGCTGGACTTCATTAAAAACCACAATACTTTAAACCAGTTTACTTAAAATATTAAAAGCCCAGAATGTGGAAACTGGTTTGACCTTTTCATTTATAATACAACTCTTTTGTAATGGACTATAGGAAATAATAGTCTTAATCAGAATGAATTTAACTGAAAACAACTCCAATCAAAAGCAATTATTAAACTCATATCTAAAAACTTTAAACAATTTAAATAAATTCTACAGCAAATACTAATGCGTAAACTTTAATTTTATAAACCCTCACTGTTTACAGATGTGCTTTGAGAAAGAACACATACAAATTGCAATTTCCTGAATCCGTGACAATGCAAGCCCTTATGTACAAAATGAAGACCCAGTGTGATCACAACCAACTACCTTTGTTTACTGTGGCGCACGCTTGCCGTTTTAATGCTTTTAAAGTAGAGTAAGCGAGTAAGCTACTTGTAAAATGTATTTGTGGGGACACACAGCTTCCAGATTCTTAATAATCGTAAACATGGCCCTTAGTAGGCTATAATGTGATGTTTATTTAATCGTTCGATTAGCTAATTTAGACTAATTGTCACTGTCAAGCACATTTGAAACATCTGTATTTCATATCAGTTTCAAATCATGCTGCATTGTCGATGGTGTGAGACACGTGCTCAGTATGTAGTGATTGTCCGCTTCCTCTGTATTCACCTCGTCGTAAAACCGGCGATAGTGAACTGTAGAGGCTTCTGTAACCGCCGCCTGAGTCATTACGACCCCACCACCTGGCAATATGAGGTCCATGATCAGCTGCTGTCGGCGTCGGCGGCTGTCGAGCACGATGTGATGCAAGGACGGGTTTTCTCCTTCCGCTCGGTCTTGACGTCGCGATCGCACGACGACCCCCTCCAAACGTTTCCTCGTAAGAGACAATATTTTACCTTTAATTCAGTGACTTTCCATTTGTCGGTTTGGAGACGATGGTTGGGTGGCGAGTTCGCGGAGCATCGTGTAATAAAATTCCAATGTGTGACGATGCCACGCTGCTATATCTTTTCCGAATTGTGTTAGCACACGCCAAAACGCTGGTTTTGCACATTCCACCCACCACGGTAGAGTCGAAGGGTTTCGGGGAAGACGACGTTCGCAATCCATCCATGTGTTGGCGATAATCTGACGGCACTCCGGGGCTTGAAGATGTGCCACATCCAGCTTCTAGGGTCCTCGGCTGCGTCATATCCGCTGCTGCTGTAGAGTGAGTGTGCATATGAAAGCGCTATGGTCGGAGAAGGCAAGCGGCCAACGTTCGGCGTCCAATACTCAGGGCGCTAGAGCTCGTGAGACATAAATGCGGTCTAGGCGAGTGGCTGAGTGACTAGTAAGGTATGCCGGTCCGGTACGGTCACCATGCATTGTCTCCCACGTGTCGGTGAGAAGCAGATCTCGAACCAGGAGCCGAAGTTCTTGAAAAGTCGAGAAATGTGGGTCTTTGGGGTGGAGCACATAGTTAAAGTCGCCGCCTAAGATATGTTGATCGAAGCGACTGATAAAGAGGGGGGCGATATCCTCCGAGTAGAGCCGCGATCGCTCGCGGCGTTGGTCAGTTCCTGATGGAGCGTAAATGTTTTAATGATGCGCGTGCCCAGCGGTGTGATCACCAGCCCCCTTCCTGACGGAAGGTAAGTCACTTCGTCGATGCTAATTCCGTCGCGCACTAGTATTGCCGTACCGCTGCCATTCCGGTCCGCCGGTGACACATATGTCACATAACCTTAGAAGACGGGGAGGGCCGCTATATACACTTCCTGCAACAGGGCAATGTCAGCATTCAAAGAACGAAGCATCTCATGCAGCAACTGGATCTTCACCGCCGTTCGTACCGTATTGAGGTTAAGCGTGGCAATACGATACGCTTGTTGCGGAACCGCAGGTGCTAAGTTATCCATTGAGACTGGAATTGCCTATGAAGCTTCCGACTGTATTGACACCTCCGCATCCCCCCAAACCTCGCCTGCAGTCGTTTCTTGAGAGCCAGCGCCAATGGCGTGGGCCCTGTTGGCGTAACTTGCATGGTTCCGTCGTCGCCGTTGTCATCCGCCCACGTCGGGGAACTCAAAGCAAGATCGGCTTCCCTAGCATCCTCAGGACTCGGCATGGGTGCTTGCACTCCAGAAGGTGGTGGGCAGCATCTGTCCTGCATATCGGCATCCGATTGCACCGCTGTAGATATACGTGGTTTGCCGTCAGTTCCGTTCGGTGGTGCCACACTGCAGCAAATGGCGGCTGCCTCTGTAATAGCGTCGTCATTGAAGGTGGAGTCGTCGTCCTCTGGAGGCTGTGCCGCATCCCGTTCGGAAGTTGCTCTACGCCTCCGCTTACGTTGCTTCGGAGAGTGTTGCTTCCTGGTGTGTCCTTCTGCATCAGACGATGGCAACGATTCACGATGTTCCGGCACAAACGCAGCCGTAGGCACAATAAGCGAGTGTACGGCCATGCTATCCTCATGTATCTCGTTATCCGTCGACGGGGGCGGCGGCATCGGAGTTGAATCCGTAGCTTGTGGAACGGGTGTGTCGTCATCGCCCTGTGTTGGAGGATGGATCCGCGACCCAATAGTGGATGTCGGCTGTCGTGGTGAAGTGGTAGCTGTCGTAAGGGCTGCAACGTAAGTCACAGGAAGCATCGTCGGCTGCGATGGCGGGTCCGCGTCAGCCGGCGGCAGTTCAGTGATTCGACGTTGGATAAATTCGTATCTGAGGTGTCCATCCTTCCCACAACCAGAGCAGGTCTTCGGTTTCCCGTCGTATATGACGATGGCACGGCAGCCACCGATATTCAGATATGAAGGTACATGTCTTTCAAGTTCTATTCGGACCTGGCGGACGCCGTTCAGCACAGTATATGTCTGGAATTGCGCTCATTTTTCCGCAATATGATCATGCACCGTGCCGTTGGAGCGCAGCGCTGTCACGACGTCCTTCGCCGGTAGTTCGAAGGGAAGTTCGAAAAGTCTGATCGTGCGAAGCCCCAAGCCAAAATAGTCGACGTGCACAGTCCCCACATTGCCATCAGCATGGCAGAAACGGAGGCCTTGTTTCGTTTCTCGAAGGATCCGTTCACATGTTGCGTCGTTGATGATCTTGACATATACGATACTACTCACAATGGACAAGTGAATGCCGAGAATGTCGGTTGCCGGGATTTTAATTTCTTCTCGTGGAAATCGTTCGACTTCGAGTGCTTTGGGCCGTGCAAGTTCGTTGCGGAACGTAAATTTTGGCGTCGATTTTCTGTATTGGTGCGTCATAGTGATCTATATGCTGAATACGGCACGCGCGAAACGGCCGAGTACGATGTAAACAACACGAGCGCTCGGTCCGCGGCAGGAACACAAACAGCGCGTCCTCACCGCAGCACTGCCAAAGGCCAACTGTTGACCACCACGAGCTCTTACCGAACTGCACTCCACGTTGGACATCACTTTCCTGCACTGGGCCGAACCCAGAATCACGGCTGAGCGTTCTTGCCGAGAGCATCGCTTGCACACCAAAGATCAACCACGTCTCACCACCCCAGCAGCACTGATGCAAGAGGGTACAGCTCGCGCATGAGTGTCGTAGTTATTTCAACCATCTTCCGCCTGCCCTCTGGTGACAACCACCGAAGATCCACCTATCACTCAAGAGTAAATATCTTTTACTCCCCATAAGCTTAATCAAAAAATTCGCTCAGATATTATATGGCGCCATCGATATCATATCGAAGCACCGGATGGGTCAAAATGCAGGGTACCAGTTGCTGAACTACATGAAAAAATATAAACGTAAATTAGTTACAAACGGCGATTAGCCTGTGCCACCATTGGCGCAGACGAATGGCGAAATTCTGCATGACCAGCTGAAGTGTCGGTACACCGATGCTGTCGATATCCCCCTGAACGGCTGTTTTCAGCTCAGCAGTGGTTTTGGACTTATTGCTGTCAAATTGTCTTTAATATAGCCCTAGGAAAAGGAGTCCCATGTGTTCAGATCCGGAGAATATGGCGACCAATCGAGGCCCATGTCAGTGGCCTCCGGGTACCCCGGAGCCAGAATGCAGTCCCCAAAGTGCTCCTCCAGGACATCAAACACTCTCCAGCTTGGATAGGGTCGAGCTCTGTCTTGCACGAAGGACATATTGTCGAATTCAGGGTCACGTTGTATATTGAGAATGAAATCATGTGTTGTTCGGTAGTCACCGTGCCATCAAGGAATATCGAACCGACTGCTCCGTGAGTGGACATTGCACACCACACAAGAGACTTCACAATCGCAAATTGCTGATTCTCAGTCCCCCAAATTCACCAATTTTGGTTAGTGACGAACCCATCCAAATGAAAGTGGGCTTCGTCGCTAAACCAAACCGTGCATCCACATACTAATTCCCATCACGCCCCACGGCCAACCGTGCAATTTGAACGTCCTAACGCAAACCGTTCAGCAGTTATGACGATTTTATTTCATATAGTTCAATAATTGTCACGCTGTACCTTGTTCAGGACAGCGTACACAAGTCTGAGAGGCGTTACTGAATAAACAGTTCACATCTGTAGACAAACACGTCTGCTGTTTATGTCTCTTGCCTCTTCTCTATGGGCGGCAAGAGCGATGCTGAATACCTCAGCAAGTGTGTGTGTGAGCGGGGCTCTCGGAGAAGAGCCCAACACCGCCTCGGTGCGGGGTGAGGAAACCGCAGAATCCGCGCGCAGTGATAAACGCCGAACGTGCCTCTTCGCAGAATCAAAGCCCGGCGCAAAGCCCTCTCTCCGGCGCGGGCGCCGAATCACATTCGCAATTTTTCTGCGCTAACGGTGGACACGCGGGCAACACACGGAGGCGAGCTGCCGGTAAAGAATACGCGGAACAGAACGATCGAGTGGCTCGCACGGGGGAACGAGGGAAACACGATAATAAATGATGGATGATCTCATGAATGATAGATGAGCGCTCGAGGCTGCTGGGGCCGGTCTCGAAAATAAGGAAACACTGGTGTGGGCGAGCAGTCGATAGCAGTGGCCGCACGCACCGCGCGCGCGATCACTGGTCACGGAAGCACGGTGTCCCGGAGGCGTGGCTAACCACACGCCTCCCAGAAGACGAGGCCGCTCAAGGCTTTGCCCCACTCCCCCTGGGCGTGTCTGATCGCTTGTAATGCATGCTATCAGGGCTTAGATTCCCCGCATTGGTGCTGTGGAAAGGTTCATCTACACTGAAGCGCCAAAGAAACTGATATAGGCATGCGTATTCAAATACAGAGATATGTAAACAGGCAGAATTCGGCGCTGCGGTCGGTAACGCCTATACAGGGTGAAAAGTATTTAAACCGACAAACTCTGGGGATTTTTGAAAATCTACTGTAATTGAAATTGTGTTTTGTTAATGTGTTGTCTCTTGGTCATAAAAAATGGAAAAGTGTTTGTTGATTAAATTAATTTGCCGCCAGAGAAATCTTCCTCTACTGGTTTAAGTACTCCTCATAGGAAAAAAATGACATTAGGGAAAAATATTTGTTTTGATGTCCCCTACAACCTCCCAGAGTTTGTCGGTTTAAATACTTTTCACCCTGTGTAAGACAGCAAGTGTCTGCAGCAGTTGTTAGATCGGCTACTGCTTCTGCAATGGAAGATTACTAAGATTTAATTAAGTTTCAACGTGGTGTTATAGTCAGCGCACTAGCCATGGGACACAGCATCTCCGACATAGCGATACAATGGGGATTTCCCCTTACGACCATTTGACGAGTTTACCGCGAAAATCAGGAATCCGGTAAACATTAGATCTCCGAAATCGCTGCGGCCGGAAAAGCATCCTGCAAGAACGGGGCCAACGACGACTGAAGGAAATCGTGCAACCCTTCCGAAAATTGCTGCAAATTTCAATGCTGGGCAATGAAAAAATATCAGCTTGCGAACCATCATCGATATGGGCTTTAGGAGCCGAAGGCCCACTCGTGTGCTCTTGATGACCGCGCGACACAAAGCTATACGCCTCGCCTGGGTCCGTCAACACCGAGATTCGACTGTTGATGACTGCAAACATGTTGCCTGGTCGCAAGAGTCTCGTTTCAAATTATATCGAGAGGATGGACGAGTACGGGTATGGAGACAACCTCATGACTCTATGGATCCTGCTTGTCAGCAGGGGCCTGTTCAAGCCGGTGCAGGCTCTGTAATGGGTGGGAAGTGTGCAGTTGGACTGATATGCAGCCCCTGATACATCTAGACACGACTCTGATAGGAGACACGTACGTAAGCATCCTGCCTGATCACCTGCATCCATTCACGTTCACTGTGCATTCCGACAGACTTGGACGATTCCAGCAGGACAGTGCGACACCCCACACGTTCAGAATCGTTACAGAGTGGCTCCATGAACACTCTTCTGAATTTAAACACTTTCGCCGGCCACCAAGCTCCCCAGACAGTAACATTATTGAGCATATCTGGGATACATTACAACGTGCTGTTCCCGAAGAGATCTCCAGCCCCTCGTACTGTTACGCATTTATAGACAGCTCTGGAGGATTCATGATGTCAATTCCCTCCAGCACTACTTCAAACATTATTCCACTCAATGCCACATCTTGCTGCGGCACTTCTGCTTGCTCGCAGGGGCCCTACACGATATTAGGTAGGTGTACCAGTTTCTTTGGCCCTTCAGCGTACATCTACATAGATATTCCACAAGCCTTTGTATGGTGAATTGTGAAGGATACCTTGTACCAATACCAGTCATTTCCTTTCCTGTACCACTCGTAAATAGAGCGATGGAAATCGACAGTCTATATGCCTCTGTAAAGGCCCTAATTTTCTTATCTTTCCGCCGGGGTCCTTATGCGAACTGTACGCTGGTGGCAGTTGAATCTTTGTGCAGTTAATTTCAAATGCCAGTTTTTTGAATTTCCTCAATTGTATTTCACGAAGACATCGTCCTTTTCTCGCCAGAGATTCCCATTTAAGTCCACGAAGCATCTGCGTAATGCTGGCGTGTTGTTCGAACCTACCGGTAACAAATCTATACCATTCCTCTGAATTGCTTTGATGTCTTCATCTAATCCCACCTGGTGGCAATCTTAAATACTCAATCACTACCAGAGAAAAGGTCACACAACTTTTCTATTAGCAGTCTCCTTTAAAGATGAATCACACTTTCACAAAATTGTCCCAATAAACCGAAGTCTGCAATGAGCCTTCTCTCTTCCCACTTCATATTGCCTTATCGTCTAGACACTCAATCGATGTGAGTGTGTCACGCAGCACCCTACTAGTGCCGTATTCAGACTTTACGAAAATATTTTTCCTACTCATATGTATTAATGTACATTTTGCTACATTAACAACTGCTATTCATCAAACCAACCTGATATTCTGGGTGTTTATTACCCACCTACATTCACTTAACGACTACACTTTCCCTTACGCCACATCATCGTCAGAAAGCAGCCACAGATTGCTGGTCGCTCAGCCCATCAAGTCAGTTATGTATTCGGAGTAAAAGAACGGTCTGTCACACTTCCCTGGGACTCTCCTGACCCTTGCCTCTGATGAACACTCGCTGTCGAGACAACGTAGTGGCTTCTCTTACTTAACAAGTCTTCGTGTCACTCACATTTGTCGGAACCTAATTCGCATGTTCGGACCTTTGTTAACAGTCTGCTGTGGGACACCTTGTCAAACGCTTTCCGGAAATCCAGGAATATGGAAACTGCTTGTATCCCCTCATCCACGATTCGCAGGTTATCATGTGAGAAAACGGAAAGCTGGGTTTCGAACAAGCTGTGCTCTGTAAATCCGACATTATTTGTGAAAAGAAGCTTTTCCGTGTCAAGGAATTTTTTCGTGTTCGAATTCCTAAAATGATCACGAACTGTGCAGGTTATCAAAACTTTGTACAATAATCAGACAGCTGTTTTAAAGTTTACGGAAATCAAACTTTTCACTGATGACATTGTTATATTCGACCTGAAAGACAGATGAAAGATATGCGTCGGTATATTGGAAGCTTGAAGTAATTCACTCTGTGGACAAGGAAAAGGTATTAGTTAAACTTGAGCAGAACAGCTGACAGCGAATGTAACCTATATGACAATGGAAGCATTAGACTGTCAGTTCTACGTGTGGCTTTCGAGAGGAGCGAAAAGAATATGTCTATTCAGCGCCTTGAACGTGTCGGGTTTTGTACCTATAAAACAGCATTTGCGGGAAGTTTTCTGCTTTCACCTCAAGAAGTCTGCTGCGGAAAGTAATCGTCCGCTAGTGAAAGCACATGGAGAAAATGTTCTGTCTGAAATAATGTGCAGAGATTGGTTTTGATGACTAAGGTGAGCGTCCTGGTCGGTGCGGTGTGTCGCAATATGCTGCAACCGGATCAGACGATGGAGCTGATCGCCGCGGAGCGTCATTACTCAACTTGAATGGCACTCTTACAGACAAACGCCCGTAATACGCCCAGAGACATGATGAAGTCCTTCCTCTTCATGATAATAAGAAATCATATCTTGAAAACTAAGTGAAACAAGCTCTGAAGGGACTTCGATATGATGACTTACCACCACCGTATTCTCCAGACATTTCCACTTGTTTTCCTCCATGCAGCATGGCCTTTCTGAACAACACTTCACATCTTTTACCGAGCTCTAGAACTGGCTCCACGGTTGTATCACCTATTCTATTAAAACAAGCGTGTGTTTTCTGTCCGACTAACAGCGAGAATTAATTCAAATACCCAATAAGTAGTACATCCGTACTGGACTGTAGTCAGGTGAATCATTTTATGCTGGGAAACCTAGTTTTTTAAATGAGAAGGTGGGTGTAGGAAGCGAATTTTTGTATTTGCGTGACAAAATAAAGAAGTACAAATGATATAAAATGAGAGCTGAACACGGCGAGACCAGTTTTTCTCGAATAGGTGAATATGTAACGTCGATTGTAGCTTTCAGGGTCAGGAAGCGTTTTCTGTGAGTATTTTTCTGTAAAGTGGCACTCTGTAGAAGTGGATCCCGTACGACAGACACCACAAACAGGAATAGGATACAAGTTCCGAAATGCGAAGCTGCCAAAGAATGCTGAAAGCTAAATTAGGAGATCCAATGAAGAGATAATGAAACGAATTTTGATGAAAAGGCCCGGATGTACCAGAGTGAGGACTTACATCGTAGCAGTCTTCGCACTTGTATCCACGATTAAGTAAACCTGGTATTAAGAAGGATGAGCTTTGGAGAGCTAGATGCACATGAATGCTTTAGACAGTGCTTCCTTTTCTGAAGTCCGCATCATTCTAAAATCGTCTACACTACCAAGATCCTATGGAGGTCCAATTTTTCTTTCCAGACTACCAGAGGAAAGAATTTCTTTCCATGCACTACAGATCACTTCGCACATTTCTTCTAGCCAGTGCCCTAAACATTAGTCGTCATTGTAAACCTTATGGATCGTTTAGGTCACTGCAAATTTAACTCCCAAACCAATTCACTGTCAGAAATAGCAACAGCCCCCATTCCAAGATCTGAAGAAGTAATGAACCGTATATCACGTAAACATTATTTTCTCTGAAACCGATATGCATTTGATACTATCTACAAACGAAAATAGAAAAATATCGTGAGCGACACGCCTTTGACTGTTGCAGTATCAGCATTCTTGCAGATATCCCGCGTTACTTGAAGCAATTGATATATCTCACGTCGCGAGCTATGTGGACGTTCCTGTAACAGGATTAAGTGGACAAAACTACAAAGGTAATCTAGGAACACCACTCAGCATCGTACACGAGAACGGTCTTGAAGTAACAAATGGCTCTGAGCACTATGGGACTTAACATCTGTGGTCATCAGTCCCCTAGAACTTAGAACTAATTAAACCTAACTAACCTAAGGACATCACACACATCCATGCCCAAGGCAGGATTCGAACCTGCGACCGTAGCGGCCACGCGGTTCCAGACTGAAGCGCCTTTAACCGCACGGCCACACCGGCCGGCTTTGAAGTAACAGATAGTCAGTCTATTGTGTAGCCAATTACAAAGGCACTTGATCTAAACAGTGGAAAAAGGAATTTATGGCACAACTTGTCTAAAGGAAGACATACGCTTATAGATCATATCATAAATACAACAACCAGAGCCAAATGGATGTAAGATGCAGTAGTTTGCACAATACAAGGTCGGTTAACGTGGAGAACAATACCACACTAATCAGTGCAATATCACCAAAAAGTTTCACCTCGCTCAAAAAATGAGTTCATTCATTAAACTCACCTATCAAACTATATTTCCACCTTTTTTTATACTAAAAAGTCACATTCATTGCCTAGCGACGTTGGAGTTCTTCATTAATAGATATTTACTGCCCTTTCAGCCTAAGATAGGAGTGATGTAGCGCTATGAAGCACCCTTCAGATAAAAGGACGTCAAAATTATTTTATAGACATGTGGTTGTATCATCGAAATGGCGTAACTTTGGCGGTGATGTCAGGTGAGACTATCACTTACCACCAAATGATGCCGTCACACCGGTATTCCATAAAATAAATTGTGGGCTCCTCAATAGTATTCCTTTTCTTATGTTCCGTGATCTGCCACTTACAGTCAGGTATGTCCTATGAGTAAAGTAAAGCGGTGGGTAAAACGTCTGGATACTGTTCTTTCCCAGCCAACCATCCTGATGCAAAATTTTTATAGTTTTTCTTTGATCATTCCGGCAAGTGGTAGAATTATTCCCTTGAGCAGTATTTCCTTCCCGAGTTTTACTCAATACGGACTTGTAGTCACCTACAATGACCTCTGCTCCAACAGGTTCTTTATTTGATTGATTTCGGACGAATCTTTGCTTTTTCGTCCTTGGTTTAGGCCTCACACACCTAGGAATTACCTCAAAGGACTCCCATGTGACGGATGGCTTTCTACGACTATTTATCTGATGAGTCGATGTGCACACAGTGGCCTTCGCTCTGAACAATTCTTAAGAAATGCTTGCTCATCTTCTGGACTATTTTAGATTTTAACGCCTGTATTGAACTCACTTAGTTTAACTGGAGTATGAACCAATATTCCTATTTAGAATTTTAATACTTTGACACGTTCTTTACAACGAAATGACAAAAAAATGGAACTAAAGTTAAGAATAAATAGATAATTCACTTACACAGACATTTAAATAAATTACGGGTCTAGTCTGAGGAGGATCTAGTTTTATAAAACGTCACCGCATTGTTAGAACCTTACCGGCATTTTCCTGCAATCCTTATAAAAGACTTTTCACTCTTGCATAATCACTGCAGTCGATATACAGTCGAACCTATTTACTGTTTTCGAGCCTTGATGTTCCTCTGCATTTTAACATCTCTCCCAACTCCCCCCCCCCCCCCCCAAACACACACACACACACACACACACACACACACACACTCACACACACACATACGCGCGTGCGAACGCACGCATGCGTGGACACTCTCACGCACGCGCGCACGCACACACACACACACACACACACACACACACACACACAAGCACGGACGCATACTTGGGTCTGTAGCCAAAAATAACTACACTTTGATGTCTCAGGATGCGTCCTACCTATTGACCCCTTCTTTTCGTAAGGTTATGCATTATTTCTTTTCTCCGTTATTCAATTCAGTTCCTTCCCGTTGGTTGTCATATCGCTCTTGCAATCTCTAGAATTTTTTTGTAGTACCATGTTTCAAAAGCTACAATTGTGTTCTTGTGCGTGTATCGTTTACATTTCCCTCCCCTTCAATGGTACACGCCAGAAAAATGTGTAAAGACGCTGTAACACGTCCGTTTAAGTTAAATGTAGAAGAGTTCAGATCTTAAAAGCTCGTATCTTCTTTTGCCTGTCTTCATTTTATATTCCCTTTACTTCTGATTTCGTCATTTATTTTGCTGCCAAAGCAGCGAAACTAGTCAATTATTACTATCGTGACATTTCCTTATCCAATTTTCGCACTTCAACTCGTTTAAATGTTCTGCAGACCATTACACTGCCCTCCATCACCCTTCTTTTTCTTTCGTTCATGTTTATCACCCAACAACGAAAGAATTTAAGTACACATTACATTTTTTATATCTTTTCCCTCTATATCAGTTCCCTTTCCTAACCTCTCCGTGGTTAGCTCTAGTAACTGCACAACGTGCAGATAAAGTAACTCTTGGAGTAGATTAATGTCCTTATCCTAGTTGCATCCTCCCTTTCACGCAATTCGACTGTAATGCACCCCACCTCATACGGAATGAGAACCCTTTGAGTTTGTTAGGTCGCTTAGCTATTGGGTAGGAGCCTTAGGAACAGATGCATCACACGTCGAAGCTGTCACACGCTGTAAAACGTGAGACCTGCTGCAAGCTGTAACCTGGCGAAATGTCCGCCTCATGTACCCGTGTTTGTTTGAATAACTGGGAGTTTTTTAAGCTTATTGCGGCAAGTCTGACTTATGTATACACTGCAGCCCTTTCATTGTGATTGGTAATATTAGTCACTAGTTCTTTTTCTATCGTCTCTTCAATATAAGTTGAACTTGCGTTAGAGACGACCAAACACTTTTTACTACTCAAACAGCTCTTCTTCATATTGTGCGTATTCTCTTGTGATGTAGTATGCTTATCCATCACCACGGGATACCTAAGTATATCACTAAATATAGAAACTAAACTGACTGACGCTGGTAACTAAAGTCGAAACAGCGTCGACGTAAATCATCGCACTTCTAGACAGGTAAATGGCAAATCAACTGATTTTTGGTGTCTCCGTAGGACAGCTCTGCATGGTTCTCCAAGGAACCACTGTCAACCCCCACCCCACCCCTACCACCCATAAGAGCTCTGTGTGCTCGTGAGTTTACCGACAGGGCATAGCACCGGTGCTATCGTGCGAAAACATGCAGAACTCACTGCAGAGAGCAGCTAGATGTCGACTGAGTCCACTTAAGCGCGACCTGAAAGTAAGTTAACATTAAATCTTTCTCCACGTGTGTTAAGCTTAACGAGTGTTTTCAGTTTTTTACTTTAATCTGTAAATAAACAGCATCTTCACAAAACCAGTTTCTGGAAAGATTGTCCAGATCAGTCTGACCTCAGACGCGAACGTCTAAGCTTCTCTCGAGGGCTCGAAACCAGTGTCTTCTGAAGTCAGGGTGGTGGTATCCGGCGAGAGGGCGGACTGCGAGTAAAGAAGTGACAGCAGCGCGGCGTGGCTTGGCATGGCGGGCTCCCGTGTTTTGCCACAAACTCCGGCCGCCGCCTCAAGGAGGGCGGGTTGGACTGGGGTGGTCCGGGGAGTCCTGCCCCTAACTCCAACCCTGGCCACCAGCCGACACGGCGCCGGGTTATTAGTTGGCGCTGCGTGCGCGCCGAAACCCCCCCTTCCTCTGCCTTAATTCGAGCCTACTGGAAGTTGGCGGCCGGCGAAGTTGGCCGTCCTGCCGGGCGGCAGCGTTTCGGCCGCTCGCAGCCAATCAGGGCGTCGCCAAGACGGCTGCTGCTTGTCGCTGTCGCCGCTCGCTGGCCAGTCGCACCAAAGCCGCCACCGCATGGTGTTCTATCTGTCGTTACGCGTGACAGGCCTTTCTGTCAGAGCGGAACAAATGCTGAAATTGTTTCAAGAGCCAAATTATTTCACCGTCTGCAAATACTTTATGATATTAACTGATTTATATCGTACGTAAATACTACAAACAAAAGATTGAATGTAATTTAAGATAACCTCATGAAGATTGTTCTGGGGGGTACTACAGTGTCTTCTTATAAATGGAACTGAGAACTTTGATAGGGAAGGCGAGTGGTCGACTTCTGCTTACTGGGAGAATTTTAGGAAAGAGTGGTTTACCTGTGAAGGAGACTGCATATAGAACACTGGTGCAACCCTTTCTTGACTACTGATCTAGCGTTTGGGATGTGTACCAGGTAGGATTGAAGGAGGGCTGCTACATTTGTCACTACTGGGTTCGAACAACACCTAAGTGCTACAGAGATGCTCCAGGAACTCAAATGGAACTCCCTGGAGGGAAGGCGACGCTCTTTACGAGAAACGCTACTGAAAAAGTTTAGCCAACTTCCATTTGGAGCTGACTGTAGAACGATTCTGCTGCCGACAAGATGGATTGCGCATAAAGACCACGAAGATAAGATGCGCGAAATTAGAGTTCATATGGAGGCGTATAGATGGTCGTTTGCCTCGCTCTGTTTGTGAATGGACCAGGAAAGGAAATGACTAGTAGTGGTACAGGATACCCTCCGCCAGGCACCGTACGCGGGCTTGCGGAGTATCTATGAAGATGTAGATACACACAGATACAATCATATCTCATTACGAATAGGAAAGATTATTCTAACTTACTTGGCAGAGGTACGTTGAAATATTGCCGAAAGCTGTCAGTGAAACAAAATTTTACCTGCATAACAACTTAAACCATGCACAACGTGGTTTTTGTCATGTGTAATTTCCTCATCAACGTGCAGTTGGTACACTAGCGACACGAATGCAACATTTGCGCTTAGAAATGCTTCTGGCAATAAAGGGCACCAGTAGCATGCTCAAGCAGGGTTCGTGACAGTGAATGAAACTTGAATAATCTAAACTTATTTCAAAGGTTAAAATTAAAATTTTGGCATTAAAAACCAGCTCAGATTCAGCTCTGTGTGTATTAAAAATGAATAAAATGTCAACAAATAAATTATCATCCATAAAAGGTCATTATGGTAGAAACGAATTACATAAAACTGCGAATAGTGCAAATAGAGAAAACAGCAATATGAACCAGGGCGGGAAAGGAGGGGAGGGGAGAGGAACGAGGGTAGAAGGGCAGAGGAGTGGGGGGTAGAGAGAGTGCACTAGCAATACCTCGGTGGGGAAATACCATATGACAAAGACCGTGTTGTGCATGTTTTAGTTTATATATGGAGAGGAAATTTTGTTTGACTGGCGCATATGGTCCATGTTGAAACCATGTTAAAGGCGTTTTAATACACGTTACAATTCGCAACTTATTGTCTGTTTACCATTTCTAAGAGAAGTTTTCATTCTACGGTTGCTCCTCTAGCCATGCACAAAATTTTATAAAATAGAATTTTTCCTGTTTCGTGTTCCTCAGATTTTCCATGACCAGTGTTTCACAGCCACGCGGTGTATTATAATTAATAAGCTAAACAGATATACGAGAGTAAGTCAATTATTATCCGCAGTTTTATTATATTTTTGTTTATTTTGGTTGTACTGTCGTTTTACGTTGCTGACGCACTCTTTGTTTATTTGTTGTTATATCTTTGCATTTTTCAAGCTGCTAGCTTAGTTTCGTTATCGCTGCCGTGCAGTTAATCATGGCTGCTCCGCTGTCTATTTGCACCAAAGAAGAGCAACGTTTAGTAATCCGTTTTTTGTGGTCAGAAGGCGTATCAGGGGCCGAAATTCATCGAAGACTTTCGGTACAGTATGGGAACAGTCTTTTGCCACAACGAATTGTCTACGAATGGATTGAAAAATTCCGAAATGGTCGCACAAGTGTTACGCACGACGAAGGAGCCGGACGACCATATACCGCCGCAAATGACGAAACCATTGAGCGTTCACATGAAATGATTCTCTTAGACAGACGATTCACTATTGATGAAGAGGCACATCGTCTGCAAATTAGTCACGGTTCTGCCTACGAAATCATCCACAACAGACTTGGGTTTCATAGAGTTTGTGCCATTTGAGTCCCAAAACAACTCACACAGTTGCATAAACAAACACGCTTGGACATCCACAAAAAACATTTGGATCGCTATTGTAACGAAGAGGCAACTTGTTAGACAGGATCATTACTGGTGACTAAAGATGGATCCATCATTCGGAGCTGGAGAGTAAACGGCAGAGTATGGAATGGAAACATTTAAATTCGCCTTGTAAGAAAAAGTTCAAGACCCAACTGTCCGCAGGAAAACTGATGCTTACGGTTTTTTGTGACACACTAGGTCCAGTACTGGAACATTATGAGGAAAGGGCACAACAATAATCAGTGTACGTTACAGAGAGATGCATACTGCCAGGCTAAAGCCTGCAATTCGAAGCAAACGCCGAGGATTGCTGTCAAAAGGTGTTGTGTAGCTGCACGACAATGCCCGTCCGCATACTGCTGCCCACACTGCTGAAACGCTCCATAAACTCAAATTTTAAGTACTGGATCATCCTCCATATGATCCCGATCTTTCCCCTTCTATCACTTGTTTGGTCCACTCAAACAGGCATTAAGGGACCGTCGATTTGCCTCGGATGAAGTAGTGAAAGAAGCGGTGCATTCCTGGCTCGTAGAACCTTCTTTTATGAGGGCATCAGCAATCTTGTACAGCGATGGATCGAGTGCGTTGAAACGCAAGGAGACTACGTCGGAAAATGATGTTCTAGTAAGTATCCAGTTTCATTACCATAAAATTTTATGGATAATATCTGACTTACCATCATAGTTCAAAGTACACGATACTAGAAGCAAAGAAGTCTCGGTAATCATGGGATCTACGGTGCATAGTTTAAGAGCTATGAGCAGTTGCTTATATCCGATACATTGAAACAAATCTTTTCTGTTGCAAGCTCTTTACCTCGCAAATTTATGTACGTGTTAGTATGGACCAAAATAAGAAAAATGGTCAAGTAAGTATAGGCTGCAAGGTTCATCCCTTAAAAGGTATTTTAAGACCGTAATGGCGCCATGGCGAGACAGGATGACGTCTAGGTGCAGGCAAAGAGAGGATGCGAAAAATGACTGAAAAAATAGGAAGGATGGTTTATTATTATCGAGGAGAGATACATGAGTAGTTCTACCACTCGTCTTCCTATCCACTAGCTGTGAGAATAAGCCTTTCGCTCAGTCCGAAACTGTAAACGCACGCTGCCGTCGCGGAGTCATTCCATCCAGGTTACGTCATAAAGGAGACCGAACTGGGGTCACATAGGTTATGTGTCAACAGTGTGCTGCGTTCACACACCTGCCGCCTACACAGCTCCAACATGTTCAATAGTGGAGGTACTGCTGCTACTTCGCTACGGTGGTGTAAGACATCAAAGGTTTCAAAGCGGGCGCTGAATCGAGTGGGCCCTTTGACAGAAAATTTCCGGTTTTTTCCGATTTCTGCCATCTAGGGACTGGACAGAAACTGCTTAGTCTACAGTGGTTCATGTCCGACACAGTATTAAGTGAACTGAGAAATAAATCTGACATAAAATAAAACATTTCATATCATTTCAATTTCCTGTTAAGAACACCGTAAATGATAATTCTGTATCTTCCTTTGTAAAACATACAGCGGATTTTAGCCTGAAATATCTCAGAAATATCTATACAGCTGACCTAGTTAACGAAGTAGCGGCTTTCAAATTCCAGTACGAAGAGCTGTTCACGAGCAGTTATACAGCTTCCCATTTGGATTTATTTTATTTTATTATGAGGTAGGAGTGGTTCGTCAGAACATTGAAATAGCTTTGACAGTATTGACGAAAATTCCAGTAGCTGCAGCATCTTGTCAACGCAATTTCAACAAATGAAAGATGATTGTACCGGCATCAGTGACGTGATCAACGATTCTGCTTCGCTCAAAGATGATGTGAGGTATAGTCATATGGAACACTCAGTTCTTAGAAACGAATTTCGTCTCAACACTTCATTATACCATTTTTCTTTTACTTAGAATCAATAATTTTAGCACAATAATAATACATAACGAGAAAAGAAAAGGTGTTCTTTATTGTAAACCATACTGAAATATAGTTGCTGTCATAACTAATAAGACATTGATTTGTTTTACTCTCAGTTTTTAGATCGCTTACAGAAGACGAAATTTCTTTAGTACAGTGGTACATCGCATTTGCTACCTGCAGTATTATCGCATTTAATATAATTACACAATACTGGAAAAGTAGTACACCTGGAAATACGACGTTAGTTTTGATCCAAAGACTACATGTGCTGTCTGAGAGTTAGTAATGCTAATGGTTTCAACGTCGTCCGCCAAAAGATACAGTGGTGGCTGCGCCATAGTTACCAGAGCACCATCGGTGTCTACCCTTTAATAGGGAGTGATAACAGCCAGAGAAGGCTCAATGCGGTGCAAACGTGTGAAGAGAGCAGGCAGCCATGCCACAGAGATGCAGTCGTGCTTCCTACTTGAGTGAGTTTGAAAGGGGTCTAACTGTGGCCTTCCGAGTGGCGGAATCATCCTTCCGGAGAACTTCCACACAAGTTGGAAATAGTAAATTTGTGGTAAGTTCCTATGGGACCAAACTGCTGAGGTCATCGATCACTAGGCTCTCAAACGACTTAATCTAAAACTAACTTACGCTAATGACACCACACACACTCACGCCCGAGGGAGGACTCGAACCTCCGACGGGGGTAACCGCGCGAGCCGTGTCAAGGCGCCCGAGATCGCACGACTACCTCGCGTGGCACACAAGTCGGATGTGTTGCGTCAGTTGTGCAACAATTCTAGTATCAGTGGTCACGTGAACATTCTTGCACTCGCAGATTAGGTTCTGAACGTCCACGCAGCACAGACGTCCGCCAGGATCGTCGTATTGTAAGGCCAGCAGTGGCAGATCGTACGCTACCACAGCAAAGATAAGAGGGCTTGAGAGCCCAAAAGTGTTAGCATGGACTGTTTCGAACCTGTCATTAGCAGTAGGAGTACGGGAACGCGCACCTGAAATCCGTCTCCCATTCACGCCACAACATCGACGCGCATGGCTCGATCGGTCAGAGGTTCACTTGGAAGATGAAATGGCGCGACGTGGTCTTTAGCGATGAAAGTAGATTCAGCCTGCATGCAAGTGACTGTCGTTTGCGCATACAACGTAGATCTGGTGAGTGCCGTCTCGTAGAGTGCTTTAATCGAAGACACACTCGCCCCCACCCCAGAGCTCATGGTGTGTGAAATCTTTTGGGATTTAACTGCTAAGGTCATCAGTCCCTAAGCTTACACACTACTTAACCTAAATTATCCTAAGGACAAACACATACACCCATGCGCGAGGGAGGACTCGAACCTCCACCGGGACCAGCCTCACAGTCCATGACTGCAGCGCCCTAGAGCGCTCGGCTAAACCCGCGCGGCAGATCTCATGGTCCGAGGTGCGATAAAGAACAATTCTCGTTCTCGCAAACCAGCGCTCGGTACAGGAAGAATGTAATTAAACTCTCTCTTCTGCCGTACTTGCAACAGCAAGGTGATGTGTTGCTCCAGCAAGATAATGCTGCTGCCTGTTAAACTCAATGTGCTGTTCAAGACTTGCAGGAACTTCCCTGACCAGCACGATCTCCGGACTTGTCTGCAGTGTAGCATTTGTGGAATATGATGGGACGAGAAATGACTTGTTCGACTTGTCAGTCAACAACTCTTACATAACTCTCTGAACAGGTCGAGCAGGCGTGGAATAACGTATGCCAGGACAGTATTCGCCATCTGTATGATGCCAGAGTCAGCGCCTGCATTGCCACCAATTTAGGCTACACTACATACTTCATTATGGGTTTATAACGGTACCTCAGAATCCCTTGTGCTGTTGATCTGTAAATGCAATCATTTCATGGATTCCATATGGACTGCTGCACAACAAATGTTGAGTGAATTGGAAACCTCTAAAAGGGTGTACTAACTTTTTCCACCACTGTATTTAAGCTATGTTTTTGGAGAACGCTTCATTTTCTACCAAACGAACCTTACAAGCTATAATATTTCCTAAATATGTGAAGAAAAATAAAATTCAGAAACACAGTTTCTCCAAGGGCGTGGAAGGGGTGGGGGAAGAAGAGAGGGGGGGGGGGGGGAAGGGGGGAGGG